>NC_052503.1:13114503-13394652 GCF_016617805.1 Bactrocera tryoni | reverse complement strand
ACAACCCGTGTTTTCATATAGCATATGAACGCACACTTATCAAATATCCAAATATTAAAGTGATCAATTTTGATTAATTTTTTAAGGTAATTTTTTATTTTTTAATAAAAATCTACTGTGAGAGAGCACCTTCCAACTAAGTAAGTGTGAAGGCACAAAAGTACTTGGAAAGTAATCATCATTACAATAGCAAAGCTTAACTCAAATTCTCAAACTGCAATATGTTTTATTACAATTTTCATCAAAGCTTACATATAAACCAAAACGTTAAGTATTCTGCTATAACATATGTACATATGTATCTACAGTTCACACATAGCAGTCGAGCTGCCATAAAACACTTGGGCAGTAAATTTTTATATCGAAACCAATCAAAGGCTTATTGCTCCCACATTCATCTTTGACAGTCGCACTTCGGCGCAGCCAACATAACTACATACAACTAGCATACAAAAACAATTGCAAACTGTAGCACCTAGATGAAATATTAACCAACATAGGGGGCTCCAATGTCTTCTATACGCGCGCGAAGAAGAAAAAAGGAAGTCGAAGCGCAGCAAAATTATTGCCGACAGTTAATCTTCTGACAACAGCAAAAGACGAATCAACGAAGCCTGAAGTACCGCCTGGCGGTCATTTGTTGTGCAACTACAACAATAAAAGCAACAGCAACAGTCACAGCAAATAAAACAGAAAACAGTAATAGTAATGTTCGCACATTACCACAAAAGTTGCAACGTGACAAGCGCGGTAAGGCTGAGAAGCGAGGTGCCAGCGGAGAGACGATGCCTGGCACGGGCGTAAAATGAGACGTTTCGTAATATCCTGACGCACATACTTGCACAAGAGCGAGCTCCTTTCGCTTAAGTTCCACTACAACTTTGAGGAGCTCAGGTTTATCGCTGTTGTTGTTGTTGTGATTTTTTATTGTTTATTTGTGCTAGCGCTTCTTGGCGAATGTGTTTCTGTTTCCGACCTTTAATTTATGTTTCAATTCCAATTAGCTAAGAAAGCGCATTTTCTCTTCTATTTGGCGCGCTCCGACGTTTGTGTGACCAACAACAAGCGCAAACGTTGAAAATTAGTTCAATGCAATGGCGCGCGCAAGCCAGAGGTGCAAGTGACGAAGATAAAGAATCGCCGATGGGTGGGAAGAAGGTAGTGCAGGCGTTTAGGAGAGTGCAATGGCATTCTGTGGCTTCGAGGTGATGACCTTGTTGGAAAAGTTTACTTTAATGAAAAGCTTTTCCTTAAATGTGGAAATAAAAAATTTTAATGTTCTCTTAGAAGCATAAATAATGGATGAAGTGTTATGATCTCTATTTTCTAACCTCATGTTATTGAAAACTTCTTTGACTTGGCGCCAAAATGTAGGCCAAAATTCGCTCCGTTTTCTTAAAATCCCTCAAAAGTGTTTCTTAACGGTAAAATTTAAGAAGCGAGTTAACTTATGCCAGAAGAAAGAAGTGTTAGAGGAATTGAAAAGATTTGAATTTAAAAAAAATTTTTTTACAAAAAATTCTAAAATATAAAACTTACTTGGTATTAAGCCCAATGTCCAACTCACTCTTCCATGAATATTGCTGATTTTTCCTACTGGGGGTATGTCTTATAACATAGCAAAGTAGGACTTCAGTGTCTTGCGTATAATTGACTTTTCTACTTTTGTTCATTTCACACACTAAACGTCATTTGTAATTGGATACAATAACATTAAGAAAAGAACAATAGAAACGAAGCAATAGGGCAGACGTTAACAAAGTGGCCACGGCAATCAGGACTACAGCTTGAACATACACATTTATATCCGCATATGTGTTTGTAAGTGAATATGAGAGCTGGTGATGATTAGCAGTTACACTGGACAACTCGTAAAATAGCTTGAAAATAAGACTATGTATATAAGAAGCTTTTAAATGACTTAACTAACGCGGAAAATAAGAGAATTACGATTATTATTAATTGGAAAGTTATTCGAAGGATAAGGATTAAGACATAAGAGAAATTCAGGTCTTTGTTAAAATTCAAAGTTGGTTGAATTTCAAAGGGTTTCTTTCGGTAAAATCTATCTGTTTCCCGAAAAATATTTAGAATACTAAAAATAACTTATTTCATGCTATACACTAACCTACATAATCTTTCTTGTATTAGTACTTTACTCGACCTTAAATCTTTAAAACTCTCTCCAATTCCCTTTGCGATAACATTTATATACCCATATTTAAAAAAAAGAAGCCTTTTCTTACAAAAAATAATTATAATCCATTTATGATCATATAATATGCTGTCTAGCAATATAATGCATGTGAAAATTCCCAGAAAAAATTTTATTTGATTATGGATACTGCATATCTGAAATAAGGATGTCCTCCAATAGGGCTATTGAACAAATCAGTGGTCACTTAAATTTACTGAAAACTATACAAAATCGACTATAAGTCTCATCGGTTTCATGACAGTTTAACTTTACTTTATTTGAAATTTCTTAGAAGTTAAACTTTCTTAAAAAAATCTTGAATGGTAAAGTAAAAGTTCTAAAAAATTACTTGGATCACATGAGTTATATATAAGATATAGCAAAAAAGTTTCACTGCACTTACAGAGCTTTTATGGTATAAAAATCGCCTAGCATTAGACAATTATAAACTTATTAGTAGATTTCTGCTTTCAAAACCTGTCCTAAATCCATTTAATGTTCGGCAGCGGCACAAAATTTATGAATATCTCATTTTGAACTTCTTCTTCTTTACTGGCGTAGACAGCGCTTACGCGATTATAGCCGAGTTAACAACAGTTCGCCAGTCGTTTCTTCTTTTCGCTACGTGGCGCTAATTGGATATTCCAAGCGAAGCCAGGTCCTTCTCCACTTGGTCCTTCCAACGGAGTGGAGGTCTTCCTCTTCCTCTGCTTCCCCCGGCGGGTACTGCGTCCAATACTTTCAGAGCTGGCGTGTTTTCGTCCATTCGGATAACATGACCTAGCCAGTGTAGCCGCTGGCTTTTAATTCGCTGAACTATGTCAATGTCGTCGTATATCTCGTACAGCTCATCGTTCCATCGAATACGATATTCGCCGTGGCCAATGCGCAAAGGACCATAAATCTTTCGCAGAACTTTTCTCTCCAAAACTCGCAACGTCGACTCATCAGTTGTTGTCATCGCCCAAGCCATATAGCCGGACGGGAATTATGAGCGACTTATAAAGTTTGGCTTTTGTTCGTCGAGAGAGGACTTTACTTTCATTTTGACCTGCACAAAATAAATGACAACCGTACTAATTGTTACAATTGATACTATTAAGTACTGAATACTCGTATAACATCATTCAAATGGCCTCCATGAACTCTTTAGCAGGAACTAATTCGATGAATGTTCAATATTGACTTCTAAAGCTTGAAGTGGGTCTCGTTTACTTCCAATGACTTCAAATAAAATTACAAGAGGGAGTCTAATGGCCTAAAATAACAACTTCTTAGAGGCCATTCAATGTCGCAATTTCTTGAAACAATCGAATCATCAAACATTGCTCGCAATAACTCGGTGGTCACAAGTGCTATGTGGCGCGTACCCCGTCCTGTTGGAACCAGATGTCGTCAAAATCACTTTCTTCCAATTGCGCCTGTAAAAAATTGGTTATCATCGACGTAAACCGTTCTCCATTGACAGTAACGTTGTAACCAGCTTCATTTCGAAAGAAGTATGGTACGATAATTCCACCAAGCTGTCAATTTAGATGAATCTGATGGTTGTTCATGAATAATTCATTGATTTTATTTACATCAGAATCGAAAGTTTTGTTTATTTACCGCACCACTTAAATGAAAGTGAGCATCATCAGAGCAGATGATTTAAAAAAAAAAGTTATGGTTTTCAAATTGTTCCAAGGCAAAATCAGTAAATTCACGACATTTACGATGGTCCAATGGCTTTAGTTGTTGAGTAAGATTTATGTTATACGGCTGCAAGGCCAAATCCATTCTCAACATCCGGTTGTGGTTTGAGACAGTCCCAATTCTTGAGAACCTCTTGTAATCGACAAATTGCGGTCTTCAGCAGCACTTGCCTGAGCGACAGCAATATTTTCATTACTTCGAGCGGTTCTTTGTCTTATAGGCACTTGAAGAGAATCAAAATTTTCAAGAAAAATTGCAATTGGAGAGTGATTATTTTTATAATAAATTAGAATAATTTGTTAACGTTTTTCTTGGGTCCATATTCCCTTGATGTAATTATAAACATTACTGAATAGAATGAAAAAATAATACAGATCTTGAAAATCGGAAAACCCGGTACTAGACTCTTGATACAATTTCAATAATTTCATCATCAGAATACTGCTGTATTTGTTGAGATTCTCTGAATAATTCTACAGTTTTTGAGTAATAAAATTTAAAGTAACTCTTTTCAGTTATAGTTTTGTAAGTTTACCGAAAAAAGCAAGAAAAAACGTTAACTACGGTTATACTGAAGCCATTATTCTCTTCAAAAGTGCCCTGGTTATAACATAAAAAGATATACTAGTGTGCTCAAAAAATAAGGTGACATTTGAATTTAAACTGCGCGCGTCGAAGGATTTAGAGAATTATTTTTTTTTTAGGTTGGTAGTACTGTCAGTCAAATTTATGTCAAATTTCATGTCAAAATATTCGTTAGTGTTTGAGATATGTGTCGTTTTGTGAGCTGCTAAAAGTGAGTTTTTCGTTTTTTGCGATGTCGAAATTTGTTGAGCAAAGAATTTGCATTAAATTTTGTTTACGGAATCAATTTTCTGCTGCTGATACGTTGAGGATGGTGCAGAAAGCTTTTGGTGATGAGGTTATGTCTAAAAAAAAATATTTACAAGTGGTATAGTGAGTTCCATGCCGGCCGTGAACGTGTCGAAGACGAAGAGCGTCCAGGGCGACCATCAACCTCAACCGACGAAGCTCATGTTCAACAAATCAAAGATTTGGTGTTGAAAACCGTCGATTAACAATTAGAGACCTTGCTGATGAAGTTGGCATATCGAAAGGCTCAGCCAATACCATTTTGAAGGATGTTTTGGGCCTCAAGCGTGTCAAATCTCGACTGGTACCGAAAACATTGAATTTTTTGGAAAGAAGGCGTCACGTTGAAGTGTGTGAAACGATGCTTTCCGACTACCAGTCGGTATGTAAACAGATCCTTATCTTAATTTTGATTAGTCAGTTTGTGTGGTAGATATATGCTACATTAGTCTGATCTGAACAGTTTGTTCGGGGATTATAGCGTTGTCTTGGATAATCTATAGTGTTCCGACCAACAAGCAGATTACAGAGTTCTTGGCAAATTTAATTCACCCTGTTCAGGTTATAAACATGGTCTGTTCACATAATAACTGTGACGAAGAAAGTAAATGCGAATTGTGAAATCAAATATATGAATAAGAAAGATTTTTCCCCTATTACTATAATAATCACCTATAATTCTACCTATAATTCTATATTTTGTTTTTGTGAAATTCGTATTAAAGTACTATGAACTCTTTAGAAAAAAGGCTTGTTTGTGCACGTGCTCTTTAATGCCTTAATACACTTTTTTATTTTCATTGCATATCTAAAGTAAATTAATTAAACTAATCTTTTTACTTATCTAATGTAGAAATAATAACTAATGGTCTATTTATCAGTTCTATATACCGTGATATTACATTACTACAAGTGGAAATATAAAAAGAAAATATTTTTTTAATCAATAAATAATTGATTCGACACTAAATACCACAACAGACAGTTTAAAAAAGAATTTTAAGGCTAGACATAAATATAATGATAGGATCCACGACAAATATTTTTCTGACATTAAAAATTTTGTAAAAATAATTTGTTGTTTTTTTTGCTATTATATTTGTGGCAGGCAAATGTTTTCTTATGCAAACAATTTTTGGCCGCAATTAAGCACACAAACTTAACGGATTTTCGATTTTGCGATAGTCGACAATTTTCTTCATTAATCTTCACAATTTTCGTAAACACAACACATTGCCGGCAAAGCAGTTGTACGACCAAATTTGGTGATAACGATACTATTATCATTTTACAGTTAAGCGGCATTTAATCCAACAACTATGTTTTTGTGTCTTTCGTTCGTTGACATTGACATTATAAAAGCGCGCGACAGCCTTAACGAATTTCAGTCACAACTTTTACTACCAAACAAACCTATCACAATGAAGTTAGCTGTGCTTGCGCTCGCCTTCGTCCTGTGCTTGGCATACGCCACGGTGAGTACTACCAAAATTACTTATGTACTTGACATAGTCAATCATCGAAAATATTGATATCCCTTTTTCCGCAGGCCGATATCGATTACTCCGTGGAGGATAATGAAATAGCGGAGTTCGCTCCTTTGGGTCTCGCCGATGAACTTGGCGATGCGGATACATTCAGCGTGTTCGGTATATTATGGTTTACTCTTACTGCCAGTTTGCGTACACTCAAAGGTGTCAATTGCACCATACGCCGTGTGATGAGCATACGCGATGAAGGCGTTAATTTCCTCAATGCCTTCAAGGACTGTAACACTGCCGCTTTGAAGGACCTGAACGCTGTGATTAATCAAGTACAAGCTGTGGTGAACACTTGCAATGATATTATCCATTTGAACAGCAATGTTTGCAAAAATGGCGCTCTGGATGATCAGACTGATGCCAAGAAAAATACACCTATCGTCTGTTTCTTTAAGTTGTTGGGTAAAATGCTGAAGCTGAAGGGTCAGATTGGTAAGACGATTACCTTGTCGAAGAAGTTGTCATCCACACCGGGCACCTATGGCACTTGCAATATGTCGGCAGTGAGCGATTTGGTTTCGGTATTCACACAATTCCCGTCTTACGTGAAGACTTGCTCGAAGTTGAAGAATTAAATGGTGAATTTTTTGTTCGCTGTAAATTTTGATAGGACGAAGAATAAATTGAAATCGCTTTAAGTTGCATAAAAATTTTGTGAAAGTTTCTACTGGAATGATTAGGATCGTAGATTTTCTTCGAATATCAATACTTTACCGATTTAATTTTTAATAATAGGATAATATATCGAACTCGTTCCAAAAATTTCACTTCAAAACATTTAGTCAATTTCATTTTATTTTCAAGTGCAATTTTTTATTGTGTAAAACATTTTATGAGATTATAATTTAGTCATCTTTCGGCCAAGATATTCCAAGATTCCACGGTCATAAAATGTTTGATCCTGATTCAAGTGGTTTTTGACGTCCTGATTTGCGGTGAGGCCTCTCCCATCCAAACAATTATTCAGAGACAGAGATATAATTTTCAAGAATACGGTGGAGCACACTCCATTAAAGGTGTCCAAAAGCTTTTGTCGAGTCACCAAACTTGTATGAGGTTTCGCATTATTCTGGTTGAACGCTACCCCTTCTTTATGGAACTATCGACCTACGAAGTGTTTGAGCTTCTCTTGCGATTTATATTCTTGTCAGCAACTCAATTTTCGTCGCTAGTAACAAAGCGCTTCAAAAATATATCACTTCTTTGAAGTTTGATAAGCAAATTACAGTCGTTAATGCAACAAAGAAAGTTTCGTTCTTTAAGAACATAAAGACTCATATGATGAGTCTCGAAAGTAATCCGTTTCATATGCTTATGAAGAGTCGGGTTAGACAAACTTAACCTTTCAAAAATCTTTTGTGTTATTATTCGGTGATTTGCATCGACCAAAGACACATCGGCTTCGAGAGTGCTCCCAGGACTTCAGATCAAAATTGCCGGAGCGATATTTTGCATACACATCTCATAATTTTCGTCTTGCTTGAACGACATTTTTACACTTCTGATAGTAAAACAGTAAGATATGCCAAAAATATTGTTTTCGATCTTTCATCCTCGATTCAACACGTAACCCGTTCAAAAAAATTTAAAAAAAAATTGTACAAACAAGCCTTACCATCTATCAGCTATTATAACTGTAAAACGGTTAAGTGTTAAGTTGGCTGCGAAAAAATTCTATAAAATAATATGCAATTACTCTATTGAATAGCTTTTCATTTCCATCAATACAATATAAGTCAAAGGTAGGTAGACACCCTTCCTTAAGTTCATTTGTATTTTTATTATGCTTTAAATTCTACTTAAATTCACGAAATCACCCAAAGTAAGTGCATTTCATATGAACTGAACACACATTGTAGTGGAAGCTTAGGTGGAAGGTATATGAAATATCGTAATTGTCGGAAGCATACATACACTACCTCAAACATACTACATATATCTACATATTTATTACTGCATTTGTATATTTAACAGTAAGCGCTTTGAGTTACCCAATAACCATCATAATTTTCGGCAACAACGGAAACGGAAATAAAATCAAGCACAAATGCAATAATACAATTTTATGACATTTCACAAATGCCATTTACTATAAATGTGTCCACGTATGTATGTACATTTTCACAAATATTTAGGCACATCTGTACTACTTCGCAATATATGTATGTATGTAGGTCTGAAGAAGTAGTACACATGATACATATTTACAAATAGTGTTGAGAGCAACCAGCAGGAATAATTTGCACCAACTCAACAATTTTCAATATGAATGCGCCCAAATGAAGGCTACAATTCTTATGCGCTTTATTGTTCAAGCTGAAAAATATTAAGAGATGCATAGTTTTGAGCGTATTTTGAGCTAAAATATTTAATTTTTGAATATAAAGATTAAATTTATGCAAAATCAAATATTTTCGAAAATTTACAAATAGTTTAGAGTGCCCAGCACGAATAATATGCACCAATTCAACAGTTTTCGTTATAAATGCGCCCAAATGTAGGCCACAATTCATTTGCGGTTTACTGTTTAAGCTGAAAAATATTTTGAGACGCATAGTTTTGGGCGCATTTTGAGCTTAAATATTTAATTTTTGAATATAAAGATTAAATTTATGCAAAATCAAATATTTTCGAAAATTTACAAATAGTTTAGAGTGCACAGCAGGTATAATATGCACCAATTCAACAGTTTTCGGTATAAATGCGCCCAAATGTAGGCGACAATTCATTTGCGGTTTATTGTTCAAGCTGAAAAATATTTTGAGACGCATAGTTTTGGACGCATTTTGAGCAAAAATTTATAAATTTATGCAAAATTGAATATTTTCGGACATTTTCTCTTAATTGAGAAATCAACAAATAGAGATGCAATTAACACCAAAACTTGAACGCGTATAACATCATAGATTTTTCCTGCAAGGTATGTATGTAAAGTAAGCTGACAAGGAGCTTTGGTGTGATAGCATAAAGTCAGGTTATTTATATTATGTATAAACACGTTTCGAATAATCAACGTATAAACACACATGGACATATAAGGTATGTGTGTATTAGTATATTGAAGCCCATGGCTCATAAACAAAAGAACATTCATAGATAATCATAACGTTGAATAGAAGTATGTAGTACCCGTGTGTAATTCATATGAAGGCAATTTATATAAACACTCATATAAATTATGGAATACAGGGTGAGTCAGAAGCACATAATACTTTGAAATACAGAAATGAGCTTTCTTTTCACTTAACTTTTTACATCTTGCGCCTATAAGTATGCATTTCAGGCTCCTGATTGCCTACATTTTGGCGCAGCTGAACTTAAGTGATAAACAATTGCATTTGCAATACATTTTTATTAAGACCGGTTTAATAATCGTCTTTTTAGGAAATAATTCTGAAAATAGCATTGGTTCGAGTTTGAAATTACTTTTATACAACTGCCGAGTTTTATGAAAAAATGATATTCTTGAGCTTTCTTTGATAAATGTAAGATATTAGAAAGGTTACAAAGCCAATCTGGATACCATATCTATTTTTATAATATTATTTAAATCTATCGAAAAATCTCTTTCTATAGAATATGGTAAAAGCTTCTGCGCCTAGGCATCCACAAACTCTGACTATTAAGTAAGGTATATATCGTCACCTGAAATGCAAAATAACGTATCATCAAAAAATTCGAAATTGAGAGTCTTATTGATTACGCTTCACTACTTCAAATTACATACATAATATTACATATGTTCAACATTTCCTGGTTAATCTCGAGAAAGCTCGCAAGTTTCAGTGATAACAGTTGCGGAAAAATGCAAACCATATTTTTCTGACTGCCTCACAAACTAAATACCTGTTCAACATAGTTTCGACACACCCTGTTTAACTAAAGCCATAAACGCTTGCGCTTTGCCTTTAAGGAATCGACAGGTAGCCAGTAAATGTAGTGACAATAAACGAGCGGACGAGCAGAGATAAACACAGTCTTACACATATGTATGTACAAACGTAACGCCTGTTTATGGCGAAATATCAAAGGTGAACTTGTGAATTGCGCAAACGACTTCTTAGGGGAGTGTGGTGGGCAGCAAAATGATTTACTGGCGAGAGCCAAACAATTGTGAATTGCCATAATTTCATTATTATATTTCTGTGTGGTACATATATTGGTGAAGGAACCGAAAAATTACCATTAGAAATAAATGAAAAACTCATACAAACATATGAAAAGTAAGGTTGGGTGCTGTTTCGTTCGGAATCGAGTATTTAAGACCAACATATGTAGCTCTTGAACTCAGTTTATGCGAAGAGATGATGACTTTAGATTTGCGCAATCTCTGTGATTTCGAAGACCAACGCCTGAAAGTTAATAATCCAAGTTTTCGGTTCAAAAACGTCTATAAGAGTTACTTCTCTAGCATCTCACTTTTGAATCTAGTATTGGAAGTTGGCAGTAATAGTATATGTTATTCTCGTTCGCCATAACCTCCAGTTTAAGACTTTCTCTGCATGAAAAAAATGTTAACTTTTCTTTTTGGAGACATTTTAAATTATAATATTCTAGAAAAGAGATGATTCGATATTATATTAAGGTAGTTTAAAAGAATAATTTATTTCAATAAACAGTGTTTAAGATAAATTGAAAAAAATACTAAATATTTAGTAGAGAAACGATTTCAAAGTTCTTCCTCCTAGTAAACGCCAAACAATCCGGAAACTCGAGTTTTTTGGCTAGTTGCCAGTAGGCTTGAATAAAATGCATGCTAAGTGTCAATCAGGCAGCTGTCAGATTACACTTATCCGAAGGGTTGTCAGATCACTGCCAAGCAATTTCTTCAAAGCATTGGAATAATTAGCGCAAAAACTAACCCATTGTAAAAATATTGCAACTCAAAAGGCCTTTGCGTAAGAAAGGGATAAAAGATCACACATACACAACAGTTTCGGTTAGAATTGTAAAATCGCTCTAACGAAACTCATAGAAACTTTAGACTCTTTAGAAACTTTAACAGAAATATCTGGTAGCGCTGTTGGTTAACTAACCGGTGATTTAACCGTTAGCTGGCATAGAAGTTGTCAGAACGGTTACCAGAAGGCTATCAGATATCTACTCTCAAAACAGTTTAACACATAATTTATACCAATGACCGCTTTTAGACGACTTTTGTTCGATAATATATGCTCACAGATAGTTTATTATGACAGTTGGCTCCTGTCTAATGACTATCAAAGGCAGCGCTATGATCCCAACCTATTCGAAATATAAAGCGTTTTATTGTCCTTAGAATACAAAACCGTTCCACCTGAGATCTCAGGAACACAAGCTGACTTGAGATCGATTAAAATCCAAACTGGTTTTATGACCCATTCATGGACCCAAAAATACAAGTTGAACTCGGGTGTAGAATTGCAAGAAATAGTCTATTTGTTTAACGACAAATTATTCGCAGTAACAACAACAACGCCCACGACAAATGTGATAAAAAGCCCAAACAAGTCAACCAACGCCCACAAATGTGACACATCACACACAAGAACTGCACAGGCTCATCAACGAATTTTGTGTCTGATTGTTCACAATGAATTTGGACAATCGTCATGGCTTTGATGCGCTGTGTTTTTCTCCCTGCCACTTTTTATCACTGCCGGTCTTCGCTTCAGCTATTTGATTGTCCTTTGTCGCTGCAACTTTTCAACTTATTGCCATTTCAGTCGTCATGAGTCCTTAATAGCCCACGCAAGCGGGGAGTGTGCAGCGTGAGGGGGCGAGAAAGCTGGTCAATTGGTTGGATTGTGGCAAGAGGAATGCAATAAACGAAACTCACAGTTAACTTATTTATGTTTTACGAATTTTCTCCCCAATAACTCGATAGATAACTCAATTGTAGGCACATTTACGATATGCTGCAATGATTGAGCGTGCATATGTGTGTGTGTATCTAATAGTGGACACCCACATGTGTGTATGTATGTGTGTAATCTGCAGGTGTTCATTCAACTTGTCTTGCCGAGAGTTGAAGTCTTTTGCTAGACAACTGCAACTACGCCTCGTTGACCAGAAAACAACAAAAGCAATAACAACAACAACGTCTACGTTAGTCGCAACGGTGGCTACCAAAAATATAACAACAACAGCAAACTTTCTCGCAAAATGATAAGCTGCATAATATGTACTTCGAACAGTTTACAAGTACCTACTTCGTTGCATGCAACAAAATGTGGCAAGTGCAGCAGGCTTGAGTGTATGCAATTTGTGTACTGTATTTTTTAGTTGCAATTATCGGTCTCTTGTTGTTGCATGCTCTCATGTATACTTCAACTACACTCTCCTCGTGTGTTATGTTGTTGTTATTATTATTGCTTTGCTATTATTATTATTGTACCTTTGTGCTATCGAAAAGCTTGCCACTACCATCATGCCACATTCGCTTGCTTCATTGTTGGCTGCGAGCAAATCGAATTGTAAGCACTTTATGGTTGTTTGCTTTGTTGTGATTGATATTTGTTGTTGGTGTGTGTGTTGTTGCATTTATTTTTCTGCAATTGTACACATTGTTGTTGATTGTTAAGTTTTGTGTTTGGTTTATTGGCAAAGGTATAAGACTTAAAACTGATTGAACGGCACACGTTGGCATGATATGAAGCCGACCGAGCGGGTTTTGACACGCGTGTTGACGGTAAGAGAGGCGTGTGATCAAATACTTATGTATAGATAGATAAACTCAAGCCATGGATAGTAATGCAGTGAAGGGAGCATGGTCGGGCTACTCCATAAGCTGGAACAAAGCTTTCAAGTTTAACATGGGTATAGAAATATACTTGGATTTGTATGGGTTCCAAAGTGCTCTAAGGTGCAATGTAATGAACTCTTTATTTAATTAGCTAATAAAGAGTCTCGGGTATTTCGAACCGATATAGAGTTTATCATGGAACCAGAATCAAAAGAAAACCTTGTCTAAATTTAAGATATTGTGTAGAAAATCACAGGTCTCCCAGTTCTGTAAAATATTCAAACACTTTCAGAAATCAGAAATGGAGTTTAGTCTTTAGATGAAAGAATATAGTTTTTACTTTTTCTACCAGGTGCTTACAGTAGTAAGCATGAAAGTTGATGTAGCGCCTGATTCCTCGAACTTACTTAAGTTATGCGGCCCAAACCGCAAAGAGTATGAACTACAAGTTAAGCCATCAGTTTAGGAACCTGCTTGCTAAATATCGCATATAAGATTCCGTAGAACGTTTGAATGAACGATTAAAGTCCAAATGTTAATTTTGACCTGATAAGTCTAGAATTGATGAAATATATATAAAGCGTTAAGTGGTACATGAGTTTGCGAGTTTCAAAAAATCATCTGAGTAAATTCTATAATACCTCTAGAATTTTCACGTTGATCTGAGTAATAGTTCTGGAACCTTGGGGAAGCCTTTCTAATAAAATATTTAAAAATTGTTACAAAAGGGCATTTTTTATCGAAGGAAACCCTTGTATTCCCTTAACACAATTTGAAAATACCATTTAGTTAGACTTGGCAGGTTGAAACACGCCGTCGTCGATTTGTCGTTATTGAAATAAGCTCTGACATTTCTTAAATTAAGAAAAGGAGTTTATTCTATGCCGATTTTTCGTCCGAAATTATAATTCGCTTAACACTTAAACGTCTTTTTGAAATAATATGGACAATCTGCTTAGTTAACTTAGTTAAGGATTTCTCCGAGCTGCTAAATGCTATAAGAGGTTTCAGATAGCGCAAAAGAGTGTCGTACCATTTCTACTATCTAATGTTGGAGAAGATAATCAGAGCTGCTCTAAGTTATGAATCATATAATTCTCTAAATTGGATAAATCAAGGAAAAAATTGTGGTGATAAACCAGAACAAGAAGCAAGCTCATCTAGTAATAATTAAGAGAATTCTAGTCTTGTATTTCGTCGTTATAATGGCCAGAAAGAGAGTGAAAATACTTAATATGAGCTTTATCATAGTGGACTATTTTGAACTGAGTGTGAAAAGATAGTACAGTAGAGGTCCGCTAATCCGGATCAATTAAAACCGGCTCCTATTCGGAATATGAGGGAATCCGGATTACGAAAGACATATCAGAACTATGTATTAAGAAAAAGTATTTATAAATTTCTGTGTGTCTATTATAACAAATAATACATATGTTCAAAAAAAAAAAAAACAAAAAACTTAAAACAATAAAGCATAAAAGCGAATGTAGTGAATAATAAACATGTGATCCGGATTAGATAATACGGATAGAGAATGTCGGTCCGAATTAAAAGGGACATAATGAAAATTTTGAATTTTTTAACCCTGTCCGGATTACAGTGGAATCCGGATTAGGCCGTGTCCGGATTAGCGGGCCTCTACTGTAGTAGTGAAGCAAATACAACTACAGATGAGGCGGATCTTGGCGGTCTGGGTGAAGGAATTTACAGTTTAAATACTAAGCTCTGAAAGATTTCATTATCATAGCAGTAGAAAAAGTTTTGCTCTCGCTTTGTTGAAAAAATCAAGTGGAGAAGGACTGCAAGATTTCAGTTTGTGTTTCGAATTTGCAGGAGCTTGTGAGGCGAAGAAACATCTCTTATGGGGTGATAGGGATGGACAACATTACTTCGTGCTTTACAGTTGCAATCAGGTAGAAGAAGAATTTCCTATTTTTTAATAACGTGTTCAACTTTGCCTTTGTATCAAAGAATAAAGTAATATATTAACTAATCTTTAATATTAGCTTTAGCACGAGTAGTTTATAGATCGAATGAGAGGTGTGGATAGGTCGAGTCATCCATGCAACTTTTTTCTCGTACCAAAAGCTCTGAACCTTTTACAAAAATGATGTCGGTTAAAAGTCGCACAAGAGATGGCTGGCAATATAGCTGAGGATCCTTAACTCATCGAATGCAACATTACTGGCGACGAGACGTGAGCTTATGAATGTGACGTCGAAACCGTCCAACAATCTAGGAATGGCGCTCTAAAAATTACCCGAATAAGATAAACTCCAAATTCGCTAATTCGATGAGGCAGCAAAGGCCACCCCAGCCGATGCTTTTAACTAGCGTATGGAACAATTTTCATTAACTGTTATACTTGTATTGGCTGAGGAGCGATAATAAAGTTTTACATTCAAATACGTGAAAATGTAGTATTTTTTGTCAGTCTGGGTCAACATTGTTACATACAAACGATATATATTTGTAGACTTATGTATACATACATTTATATTCTCATATTTCTGGAAGACAATTTATCTGCAACAATCCGTCGATAGGCAATTAATGCACAAATTGCATTTTTTCCGACAGACTCACGAAATTACATATCAATGCACACATACAAACATATGGTATGTGCTCTTATGCATATAAATATGCAAATCAAATGAAAAATCTCGTCTGCTCCGAATTTTCATTCAATTTTGTCTACCCGCTTACTTACATACATACATATATACATACATATATGCATATATGTTTATATGTATAAAGAGCCATTTATGTATGAACACATGCGAGTAAATTGAAAATGGAAATTATTACAATTGCTACAACAACAACAAGAGCAAAAATGTCGGCATGTGAGAGTAAGCAACAAGTGTCTGTACATTTGTTGGTATATGTTCTTGTTGTTGTTATTGTTGTTGTACATATCAGCTGCGAACGCTGAACAAGCGAGATATGAACATTACTCGCCTGTGTTGTTGTTGTTATGCTTGCGCGACCGCCCGTTGATGAAAAAGCTTCGATCGGACCGGACAAATGACCACTTCACGTACGTCAACGTAATCACATTGCGAGCGCGAAATATGAATTGCAGAGCGATGGCAAAAGCAACAACTCTCAATTATAATAAAAACGAAAAACAACAATTAAAAAATAGCTATCATAAATAAGCGAAAGTAAAAAATAAATTAACAGCAATCTACAACATACAACAACAACAAAAACAAATTCACTGTAGGCATTGCAATTGGAAAAGGGCGCAGCTAACTGTACACCCACGCACACACACCCAGCACACCGGTCGGCCGACTGCTCTCCATCATTCAAGCCGCATGTCTGTCCAACCGTTGGGCCACTTATAATTGCGTGCACATTTGTGTGTGTGTGTGTGTGTGTGCAATCGTTATTAGTTGTTGGCTTAGATGTCGCGGCTTTGGCTTTGCAATGGTTGTTGTTGACCGCTGACGGCGAGCGTGTTAATTAGATTTCATAATAAAAATGTTGCCTGCAAGCGCCAGCAATTGGAACAGGATTGCGGGCCATGAAGAGTGCGGGGTACTGCTCGTATTTTAATTTCCGTTCGAGCCGGCACAGCGGAAATGGGCATAAAAATGCTATTTTGTTTTTCTTCAAGTGTTAAAAGGCAGTAAAATTTTGTTACATTCTTGTTGTTGTATGCTCTAGTGATTACTAGAATGAAGCAAAAAATCGCATAAAAAAGTTGAGCGTTTTATTGCTTTATTGCCAGGCCGAAGGATTTTTTAATACAAAAATGTTGAATAACAAATTTTTTAAGTTTTTAGTGAAATGATTTTGCAATGATTATTAAATTTAGTTAAAAAAAATAATTAAAATAAAAAAGTTATAATCATTAATTTTTCATAAAAATATTTTCTGGCATAAAACTATTTTTTCGGTTACTTATTCTTTCTTTTAGATAACTCGTTATTACACAACAGTCCTAAAGAGTCATGGATGAATGTATGTA
Organism: Bactrocera tryoni; assembly: GCF_016617805.1. NCBI lineage: Eukaryota > Metazoa > Arthropoda > Insecta > Diptera > Tephritidae > Bactrocera > Bactrocera tryoni. Next base: position 13,377,637 of record NC_052503.1, on the reverse strand, counting down.
GTTATAAGTAACAGAGGGCAAAGAGTTTCCAAGAGCAAAATAGAGTATCATGATAACCACTTGAGAAATATTAAAAAAGGGAAAACGCTAACTTCGAAGTTATAATACCCTTCACAGGTTCATTTCTTATAGCTTAAAAGGGTAGGTAAGGTAAGGATCTTTACCTTAATTTGATCAGTTTACGTGGAAGCTATAGGCTATAATGATTCGATCTGAGCAATTCTCTCTGAGATTGTACCGTTGCTGTGGAAAATAATATATGCCAAGCTTTGGAGGTTACAGCTTCGTTTTGAACAATAATCTGTATAAAATTTTATCAAGATATCTTGTCAAATGAAAAAGTTTTCCCAGAACTTGATTTGAGTGGCTTAGTTTGTATGGCAGCCAAGGACTTCGCGATTCTGATAAATGAGTGCAACGTGAGGAGAAAAAGACGTGAGTAAAATTTCAGATAAATGTCTTAAAAACTAAGAGACTAGTTCGCTTATATACGCATAGACGAACATATTCATTTATATAAAAGGTGATCTATTTCGTGGTTCCCTACTTTTTTAAAGAAAAAACATAGAAACTTCAAATTCAATGCGGAATGTTTATTATCATTCTTTGGCATTTACATTTTGAAGTTTACCTCTTTTAAATGTTGGCCGCGGTTGCATTTCAGATGGTCTATGCGTTGAGTCCAATGTTCGATGACTCGTTCAAACATGTCGCGGGTAACTGGCTAATGACACGCGTGATGCTTTGCTCTAAGACCTGTATTGAAGCGGGATTGTCCGCATAGACTTTGAACTTAACATAACCCAACAGGAAAAAGTCTAATGATGATATCACACGATCTTGGTGGCCAATCCACCGGCCCAACACGTGAAAATTATGTATCTGCTCACCGAAGTGTGCTCTCAGTAAATCCAATAATTATTGCGATGTGTGGGAAGTGGCGCTGTCTTGTTGAAACCAAATGTAGTGGATATCTCGAGCTTCAATCTCAGGTATAAAATAGTCGGTTATCATGGCGCGATAACTATCTCTTCAGGTTGCTCTTCGTTCTAAATGCGGCAATTTTGCTTGTTTACATTGCCCATTGAGCCAGAAATACATAAGTTCCATCGCTGAACCAAAATTTGGCTCGAAAACATCGAATCTTCTTGGAACTTTTCAAGAGACCATCGAGCGAATCGATGTCGCTGAGGAAGGTTCAGCGGCTTCTGTTCTTACACAAGCTGTATTTTGTACACTTTCAATTTAAGATCTCGAAGTAAAATCCGCCAAGTCGTTCCATACGTCAGTCCGAGTTTTTGCGAACGGCGTCGAATCTACTCTCCACGGTCTTCGTGTACTCACTCAGTTACGGCTGCTGTATTTTCTTCACTGCGTGCTGGTCTATTCAGTCGAATATTATCCAATAAGGAATGCTGGGTCTCACGATTGGTGATGGTGCTGTGAAGAGTATGCGCAGTAGACCGATTATGTTGACAATAAGTTGACGGGAATTTTCGCAATAAAGTTGAACGATTTGTAAACGTTGTTAAGTCGTAAGTCTTGCTATGATGAAATGCTAAACAATACTGAACAAAAATAACATGACGGCTTGATACGATTCCCGCGTGAACTGTCAAAAAATGCTATTGAAAAAGTACCTCTATTTGGATCACCCCTTAATCCATACGCTTTACACGGTCTGCGACGTTTCTTACCGGGTATAACAAACTTCATGGTATAATTAATGTAACCTGTTCAGGTTGTTATAATACCGGTTGTATTGCAAAACCAGTGCATTTTAAACGACTTACGAGATTATATAAGACGTTGGAGATTAAATGATGTGGGGCTTTATAGATGACTGCATGTTTATTAAAGTGGGTCCTTTTGGCGGGGACTGAAAAAATGGAAAAATAGCACATGCGAAAAATGTTTGCGGTTCATTATGATATATTAAATTACTCTTTTTTTATGCCAGAAAATAAAAAAAATCTGAAAAATCAGTTGTCTGGGATATAGTTATACATATGTTATAGTTGCTTGATCTGGATGATTCCGACAAATAATCAAGAAAATGTCATAATACACTTCTGAATTAAATTTTATTAGTACGAGTATATCTCCAACTTGACGAAAAAAATCTGTAAAATTCCGAAAATCGTTGGCTCGAAACAGACAGATCCGTAAAATATTTTTCACAAATGCGATTTAATTGATTCGCTTTAATGTATGTATTTAAACAGAATGCTTATTGACAAGGTATTTAAAGATTTCATATATGTATTTAAGGTTAAGGTAATTTTTGTTTTGATGTACATATGTATTTAATAATAACACTGTGCTACAAAACTTTTGGAACTCTTTAACATTGATTGATTAGAGGTCCATCAATCAATTAACTAATTCATGACTTTAATTTGTAATTATAGATATGTGCTTAATATTTAATTTGTCAATTTTCAATCCCGAAATTTCGGGATCTCCAAAACTAAACCAGTTCCAGATAACAAAGATTTTAGACTAAATACCTAATTAGTTGTTATACTATCAAGGATTTAATATTCAACAATTTTTAACCCTGTAGTTTCGGGATTTCGGGAGCTAAATTAGCACTAGATGGGAAAGATTTTTGATTAAGCAAATCCGATATTCTTTTATAGTACATTAAATTAATTTTGTCGTTAATCATCTACTGACATTAATTTATTTACAACGTCAAAGTCGTATTTAATTTTTGGGATTCCAAATTAGTTAATTTTCAATCCCGAAATTTCGGGATTCTAGAACTGAACAGAATTGCTCTCAATATTAATAATATTGATTAATAAAGGATTTACAATATGTACGATAGTTCCACTTTTCGGGATCCCGAAATCAATTTTTACCTAAACACCATATATACTACAAATAGCAAGTACTACGAGTATATATGGTGTTTAGATTAAAGTTGATTTCGGGATCCCGAAAAGGGGGACTACCGTACATATTTTAAATTCTAAGTGAACATGTAAACCGTCATAAAATTGTTGCTAAATTCCTTGCATTCCATGAAAAAAAATATTTGTTGCATAGTGCTCTAAACAAGTAAACAATGATTCCAAGTGCATTTTTCTGTGTTAAGACTGCATACGACAATATAGATTAAACGAAATTGGCGTATTAGCTCTTCGCAAGGCTTACAGTTTAATTTTCACATTGCTAGTGTCTAGTAAGGTAATTTCTTTAATTTCAAGTGCAATGCTCTTCTACGCTAAATTATGTCACCATGCTACGCATACGTCATGGTGCACTCCATAATATGCCGGGGCCGTACTGCTTTCCATTTATAGGAGCAGTTCAGGTATATCTCCAGATTAGTATGAATAGTGAGTGATTTTCGAAAGGAAGTTCAAAAAACCCTTAAATTAAAGATTCTCTAAATCTCCGCAGATTTGCTGGATCGCATGTTGAAGTACCACGAGCAGCATGGTAGCATATTAGCCGGTTGGGTGGCCAATCGTATATCGGTTTCCAGCATCGATTTGGAATTGAATGAGCAAATCTTGGCCTCACCACATCACATTACCAAGAATTTCAACTACATAATTCTGCGTCAGTGGCTGGGCAACGGTCTGCTGCTGAGCGACGGTCGCAAATGGTTTGTACGCCGAAAGATTATAACACCCGCCTTTCATTTCAAGATATTGGAGCAATTTGTCGAGGTTTTCGATCAGCAATCGACGATTTTGTTGAGTTGTTTGGCGAAGAAAGCGGATGGCCGCAATGCCTTTGATGTCTATCCGTTTGTTTGCCTGGCAGCTTTGGATATTATAGCGGGTAAGTGGAGTTGAGCGATTTCTGAATTAATGTTGTTGTAAGTTTTTGTTGGTATTGAATGTTTCAGAGACAGCTATGGGCACTAAAATGGGAGCGCAAACTGATGCCAGGAGTGAATATGCATTGGCTGTAAATAAGTGAGTATCAGAAGTCAACGAGACTGTGTGTGTGTGTTGAACAAAACTTTGTCACGCTCGTAGTGTATGCGTTAAACCCATTTTAACGATCATATGGTTGCCACTAGTATACAATTTTGAGTTAAAAATTTAAATTAAAAGTGCTATAAAGTGATATCAGCATAAATGTTTGAAAAATTTTGGGTATAAAAATATTTTTTGGTAAGGTTGCCACCTGTTTAAATGATTAATTTAAATATAAATTTTGTTTCTCAATGATACAAAAAGTTTTTCGAAAATCAATATTAAACTAAGGACAATTAAGAAGACTTGCAATAAGATATTTTTTAAAAAGGGTTGCCACCTACTTGTAATCTTTTTGCAATAAAAATGATAATATTAATGGATTTTGCCATTAAACTATGAAAATTTGAGAAAACTAAAACTTCAAAAATTGTTGTGAGCCATGGTTGCCACATGTTTGAAAAAATGTATACAACCAAATGTAAAAAATAAACGCATTATTACGATAATGCCATTTGAAATAGAGGTTTAGCGGAACTAACAAGGGAAAATATTTTTAATATTGTTATATTGTTATTCAATAATTAAAATAACGGAAATTTTTGTAATATGCAAATAATTTTTTTTTTTCATATATATTCAACATTAAATCTAATAAAATAAAAATTAATAACATTTTTATATTTCCGGGTAATTCTCAAACAATCCGGAATCAACTTTTCAACTTTGTTAAATTTTTTCAAAAAGACTACCAATTTAAATTTCTTACCTTTTTACTTCTAGAACAACAAAAATTATCGCCTGGCGTTTCACAAAATTTCATCTCTACAATGAAATTTTATTCAGCATCTTGCATCCCCACCTCAAGTTGTAGCAAATGCGACACATTAAAACGTTGCATGAGTTCACAACCAATATGATCAAACAAAGACGAGAGGCACTTGAGAAAAATCGAAATGTGGCGCCGCTGATGGAAGATTTGGTGGAAGACTCTCACTTCGTGGGCAACAAGAAACGTATGGCTCTGCTTGATATACTGCTCCATTCCACGATCGATGATCAACCGTTGTCCGATGACGATATACGCGAGGAAGTCGATACTTTCATGTTCGAAGGCCACGATACCATTAGTTCGGGCATAAGTTTCACACTATATTTACTCGCACGCCATCCAGAGGCACAACAGAAGGTGTTGCAGGAAGTCACAGCTGTGTAGGGTAATGATCGTAAGCAACCGATCGAACGCACTTGTGTGCTCGTGTATGGGCGCTTTTAGGCAGACATATACGAGTCTAGCAACTTTCTAGAATACAAATATTTACTATGGACTGTTACACTATGTCAGAAAGAATACATCTATCTATTTCTATTTTCGCTAAAAATTGTGTATCTTTTAAAGAATAAGAAACTTCCAACTATTGGAGATACGTCAACACGTCAATAAAATCGAGAAATTGCTGCTTGAGAATCAACGATCAGCAGTCAGAAATCTTACTGGCATCGTTGGAATATCGGAAGGATCATTGAAAACCATTTTGAAAGATCCTTTTGACTCAAGAAAAGTAAAAGCACAATTGGAACCAAAATCACTCAATTTTTTCGAAAAACAGTGTTTTCCGACTACCAGGATGTCATGAAACGTATTATTATTGGCGATGAGTCTTGGATCTATGCTTACGATTCAGAAACAGATGGTTAATCGGTCGAATATCTTGGCAAAGGTAAGTCGAAGCCGAAAGAACCACGTCAAAGCAGGTCAAACATCAAGATTATGTTCACCGTTTTCTTCGATTATCGAGATGTGATGCACTCTGAATTCCTTCTGATCGGCCAAACTGTCAACATAGAATACCATTTGTGTGCTATGCGTCGTTTGCGCGAAGTTATTCCATAAAAAAGGCCGACAGCTCTTGATTTTTGCACCACGATAATGCATTGTCGCATACTGCATTGATTCTTCTTGAGTTTTTCGCCAAATTTTCATCCAAAATCGCGCCACCACACCGTATTCACCTGATTTAGATCCGTTGGAATTCTAGACATTCAGGAAACTCAAAGACAGCTCCGGGGAAGCCGGTGTGTGCATTGAAGGCTATTCCGGAAATTGTCTTCAACAACTATTTCGAGGATTGGATAAAATGTTGGCACAAGTGTATTGGGGCCAAGTGTGATTATTCAAAAGAGGACGAAATATATTTTGAAGAATATTTCTTGTTTCTAGTAGTATTTGAACTTTTTGTCATGGTTTGAGAAAAATACAGTATCATACATTTTTCCAAGATATAAAATCATCCGATTCAATCAGTTTATGGTAATATCGAGTATTGCATCATTATTCCCTGCGATGTTGGAAATATGAAAAGCAAGTTCAGCTATAGGAAATTCAATATAATACAGGCAGTATATACTTACGTACATACATATAGAATGTATATTGGGCAGGGCTTAAAAATGAACGTAGGAATTCAAGAGGATTGATTCGACAATGAATTAACCATGGACGTAGAAAGTCAAGACATTCTATAAACATGGAAACACTCTACCCCATATATGAACAGCATATCCATAACAAAAACTCAGAAAATTCACCAGACTTATCAATAATAATTTCAATGTCCATGCTTTCCGCTAAACTTTAGCTATTTTTATATTTGGCTCGCTACGGGTTAAAAAGTCATTAGTGTGTCACTTAAGTTCGCAAACTTGTAGTTCAAGCTTTACGCTCCACTCAACTCCGGCAAGACGATTGCGAAATCCACTTCCGTAAATTAACGCTAATGGACATACACGCAACGGCACAAAGTTATTATTGTGGTTTCTGTTGTTGACCCGCTGAAGCTGTTGCTCGCGCTGTTCCACTTGTTTTTTAGACACAAGCGTCCAAATTCGACTTGACGCTCTCTCAATTCAAGATATTTATATGACAGTTATGGTTGTCTCGTTTGCGCACGCTCTCACACACATTATCGCTAATCTGCGAACGCCATCGGTTGTCGTTTGGATCGGCAAATAAACAAAATCGCTGAACCAAAACAAACTCAAGTCGCTGGCGCTAGATATTATTCAATTTTTGTGTATATTTCCCTACATACATACATACGCTCTCTCATGCATACAATACAAACCTCTTTTGGACCCAAACAGGTAATTTGTCAGTAGAAAAAAGCTCTTCTTTATTGACGGCATAGTAAAGTTGATTGTTTTGTCGTAATAGAGATGTTGTTGGCTCTCGAGTGTGGCAAATATTGGATAAATAGATAATTTTTTGTGAATTAACACATTGGCGATGCGGCTAAAGATCTATGCGAAAACGTAATTAAATCAACAGTAACGGTAGGGAGGGCGCTCAGGTGTGGCGTAGCAGAAATAATTGGAGTGGAAGCCGCGTTGCGACAACAGCCGACGACGACTGCGCAGTTGTGACGCCATTGATTGTGCGCATAGGCCTCACAGTCTCCGGTTGAACAGCGAGAGCAAGAGCAGCGGCTGCTGGCTTCCAAGCGCCGAGTTTGGTGGAGCTGCAGTGCGGCTTTGTTTTGCATCTTTCGCCGTTGGACACTTTCGGTTTTCAGTTTGTTTGTTTCAGTCACTTCGACGTGTTGTGTTGCAATATGATCGTCATTTGCATATTCATTTCGCTGACAATCGTTTCGGCTTTGAATTATGTGAAGACGCGTAGGAAACGTGCGCTCATCACGAATCTAAGTGGACCTTTGGCGCTGCCGCTAATCGGTTCGGTGCAGAAGTTCTTGCTGCTTACGCCAAGAAGTGAGTTTTGTGTTGTTTTTGGTGACAAAACTGTCACTGTTTTTAGCCATGTTAAGTGATCGAAAGTGTTGCCAGAAATCGCGAAAACCCTTTTTGGTAAAAAATGTAAATGAAGCGCTACTGGTGTCGACGCAGTGCCGTATTGGAACTGACAATAGTTTCCTTAGTATATTTTAAAACTCCAAAGCTCGCTGGAAAAGTTCAAAAATATTTGTATCGATGAAGTTTGTGTACTCTGAACCGAACATTTAATAACCTTTCTCTGGGAACAACAGCCACAGTATTCGGAAATAGTTTCAAAATAGACCTACCTACGTCGTTGAGTGTCGTCTGGTTTATGTTTACCACTCTGAGGAATATGAGCTCTCGTCACGGTGCAAAACCTAAAGCTTTCTTAAAAGGGTTTCTTACAGAAACCAAATCTTCGACCGTTTTTACTTTTGTAAATGCTTTTAGCGCTTTGATGAGGCTGATGTTGAATGGACGGACGTAAAGCACTCATTTTTTGACATTTCTCACTGTCTTCTTATAATCTCTCATTTTTGCGCTTAGTCCAAAAATCTATCTAGGAGGGTGATCCAAAATCGTCTATAAAATCTTTAGTGGCGATACATACTTGCTCCTTGAATAATATTAACATCGTTATGATAGGCCTCTCTAAAGTGTGATCGCTCTTCAGTACTCTCCATACATATGTATATTTTGTGATGCTAAAGAGGTTGTGTCTCGAACATTTTTCGCGGTAGGCATTGTTAACCTCCTTCTCTTTTGAAACGCCTTCACAAACAGTGATTTAGTAAATAAAAGTGAAATTTTCACAGATTTTCTCGTCAAGTCACGCAATTACCTCAACAAGTTCGGCACACTTTCGCGCTGCTGGGTCTTCGATCGGCTCTTCATACTCACCGCCGACTACGAGTTTGTCACACAGCTTCTACACAGCGCAGATCATTTGAATACAGGCTACAAAAATCTGTTGCAACCGGTCTACGGCATCGGACTGTTGAGGCGAGACGCCGACGAATGGCAAAAACGACGTCAATTGATCACGCATGCGTTGCGTCCACAGATGCTAACGGATTTTGTGGAGCTATTTGCAGCACAAGCACAGTTATTGGTGGAGTGCCTACGCGAAGAAAGTGACGGTAAAAGCAGCTTCGATATACAACCATATGTGCAGAGAGCGGTGCTCGATGTGCTCATTGCAACTGCAGTGGGCGTGGAGAGCCAAGCGCAGTGTGCGCAATCGCAGCCTGTGGATGGAGAGTATGCGCATACTGTGTTGGCGTAAGTGGGTGCAAATAGTGGATTGAAATTTGTAGAAATTTTATTGTTTTCAACTATGTTTGACATTTTAGGCTCATCGTACTCTTTAAGTCGCGTTTTCTCAGTTTAGACTCCGCGAATTCCACAATCTACAGTATACTTTGTCCGCTGATAAAACGACGACAGCAGCAGCTATTGAAGACACTCAATCGCATGAATAACGAATTGATTTCAGAGCAACGCGCAGGCACCATAACAACACCTACGACTGATAAGTCCAATGGCGCGGTCTATACGATCCAAGTGAATGAGTCACAGAGCGAAACTGTGCCGCTGCGGTTTGACACACTTTTGAAACAGTTGCTCGCTGCCGAAATCGCCGATGAGTCGCTGAGCAATGCGGAGATCTGTGATGAGCTGAATACCTTCGTTTTTCAAGGTTGCCTACTAACACCGGCGGCGATTTCATTTGCGCTTGTCGCGATTTCACGTCATCCGAGCGTACAACAAAAAGTACTCGAGGAATTGCTATGCGTTTGGCCGAAGGGTACGTCGTGCATCTGCACGCTGGAGAATTTAATGAAGCTGAAATATTTGGAGTGTGTAATCCAGGAGACGCTCAGACTGTATCCGCCACAGCCGATTATAGCGCGCGATCTGAAGCGAAATTTCAGCTACAGTAAGCTGACGTCTTTTCAAAACAGAACTATTGAACTAAATTGTTCTCCATTACAGCCCACTCAAAGGTTAAAGATGGCGTTTTACCCGCTGAATCGGAGATCTATATAAATGTCTTTGAAATGCTGCGTCAACCCGAAAGTTTTGCGGATCCCGAATGCTTTCATCCGGAGCGCTTTAGTTCCGCCGAGAATACAGACATGCTAGCCTGGGGTCTTGGTCCGCGGAACTGTGTTGCTCAAAAGTATACCATGGTGCTGATGAAATCTGTGATTGCGCATTTATTACTAGCCTATGAAGTACTGCCTTTTGGCGCGGAGCTAAGTTTGGAAGTGAAAATCGTCCTGAGTTCTGCGACTGGTTGGCAAGTGGCGCTTAGATCGCGCGATAATTAGTTTCATAAGTTGGCAGTATTTTTTTTACAGTAGGGGTATTTGTTGGGGGTTTTATAATATATACGCATTTAATAATTAAATATTTATATACTAGATCGTTAACAATCAAGAAATGTTATCTTATAATTGGTTACTGGCATGCCTGTAGTTTCGGAATGAGGTTAGGGAACTTTGAATCAGAGTTGATAAAGGTTCGTCTGCAAAGGTGAGAGTTGAAAGCACTTAAAGGCCAGTGTATACTGTGTATACTGATCGTTATCTATATTCAGTCTAACTTCTGTATTAGACAGTAATATTCTCTTAGTCGGTAATTGTTATATTTAAAACTTTGAAAAATAATCTTTAAAGTTAGTGAGCCCTACAACAATGTTTAGAGGTCGGAGAAAATATTTTCTCTTTGTCTCAAGGTTCGTTCTTTTTATATTAGTTCTAAATATAAATATATTGGTTCCGATAATTCTGTAACAAAAATGCTCTACGCCTTTGAAGGCAAATTATCGAAAATATCAAAAAAGTAATGACGATCTTCGAGCCCGACCATCACCACCTCTACTTCGATTGCGCAGGAGCTATGACACGAAAAACCATTTGGTACCATTTAATTGAGCCTAGATATAAAACGAAGCTGAATGTATGGTTGCTACACGACTTTCCTTATGCGAATCGCATCTAAATCGTTACTAAATCGATCCATTCGTAAAGTGGATGGTTACACATGTTGGAAAATGGATCACTTACGACAACATTGGTTGAATTGCGATGAACCGGCGTAAACGATGGTCAATACAGGATTGCCTGGCAGGAAGAGTCTGCTTTTTGCATGATGGATTGGTAGAGAATCATCTACTTTGGGCTCCCCTTCGGCGTCCTCTACGAGTTCTTAGTTCAGATCTGTACTTACCGTTTGAAGTAAGCAATCGTCCAGAAGTGACCAAATCGATAGTGACTCTCCAGTAACTCCGATTTTCGAACGTTTTTTCAGGTGAAAAATTCACTTCAAGAAAAGTTTATGAAAATCGTCTTCCAAATTTTTAGCAAAGAGAGTCGAGGGTTGCTCTGAGCGCAGCATTTTGAAATTGTCGACAAAATTCCAAAAAGTTATCGAATACTTACATATTTGGTCTAAATCGCATAATTATAATTATAGTAAATGAAATTTAAGGGAAAAGTAATGGTTTTACTTTTACTAGATCTAAAATATCTTTTCTTTCTTTAATTTTGTATTGCTTCCATTAAAATACTCGGAGGCTCCAGCAAATACATTCCACAATGTTGCCGCAACATGTTGCTTTCAACATCAAATGAAATAAACATGCAGAATATGAACTAAAAAAAGAAATATAAATAAAATTAAAATTAAATTAAAATAAATTAAATTAAATTAAATTAAACTAAATAAAATAAAATAAAATAAAATAAAAATGAAATAAAATAAAATAAAATAAAATAAAATAAAATAAAATAAAATAAAATAAAATAAAATAAAATAAAATAAAATAAAAACAAAGCTTGTAATAATTCAACATGGGGCTGTATAATATCTTCTAAGGCATACAAAGCTTGTTAACGAAGTGCAGCTGGGTCTTCCCAACACAAGTCATTTTTATTATGTGGTTTTATTTGATAAAAAACCAAACTACAACAATTATTTAGGTGATATGTACAGTACCTGGGAATATAAGTTATAATCAATACAAAAATGATCTGCTTACATTTCACCATAAACCATAAGAACGTTGTTGAATTAATCTACACTATTTAATTATCTTAAATCCTCAATTTTACTTTATTGATTAATTTTCTTCTTCAATGTACAACTAAAGCTATACATACTTATTAACATTCAATAATAAATTCCTTCTATCCAATTACGGCTAATGCATTCATCTCCTCTCACTTCCCTTCTCTACAGTTCTCTCCATTAGCGCAACATCAATAATTTCTTACCCCGAGAAACATTTCATCATTTCTTAACATTCGATGCCGGGCAAATCGACAATGATTGGCCAAGACCGAAAATTCCAATACACACAAAAGGAGTGGTGTTAGAATGTGATTTCTCCAAGGATGTCGTGTACTCAATACGTTTCGCACACATACATTTGTATGTAAACATTTGTGCACCCAAAAGCACGCACATATCGAGCATCGGCAGCAACAAGAAAGCGAACAGCAAAACTTGGCAACAGAAACAACTTTGGTTGCGGATACACACACACACACACACACACACACATCTACTATACTATTTATATTTATCTGTGTAAGTTGCGCACATGCTCCCTACATTCGTCCGCTTTATTAGCAAACAGCCAGCCAGTGAACTCAATGCTTGTAGGGTTGGTTTACATGGGTGGCGGTGGGGGGCAAGTAGTCAACATTACTCACAAAAGCAATTGAAAAGTGACGATGACATCGACCAAGACTCAAGTTGCTGATAGATGATGTACATACATTATATATAGTACATATCTATGTTTGTGGTAAACATGCAACAACAAATTATTTTTGTAATAAGTGAATAGTAATTTTTTTTGTTGACCCAACGCGCTTGTGTTATATTCGAATTCACCCACTTCTGACTTTCGCTGGCGATAACAGTCTCGCTTGCCAGTAGTGTTACAGCCGCTATTACAGTGCCTACATCTTTAACAGTGGCGTTAACAGTGATTGAATAGCTTCATTAGCTGAGTGTTTGGAGGCTCTGAACTCAGTTCGGTTGCAAATTTGAAATGGAAAGGATGTGTTAATGCTACGGACGGAAGAAAACTCGTGTAATTTAGGTAACAAAATGGGATCCTGAAGATATTTCATATGACTTACTTTTTGTAAGAAACAATTTTTGTTATTTATTATACCCTGAACAGGATATAAAATATTAAGTTTGCCACGAAGTTTGTAACACCCAGAAGGAAGCGTCGGAGACCCTATAAAGTAAATACATAAATGATCAGTATGTTGAGCTGAGTCGATTGAGGCATGTCTGTCTGTCTGTTCGTCTGTCCGTCTGTATATATACGAACTAGTCCCTCAGTTTTTAAGATATCGTTTTGAAATTTTGCAAACGTCATTTTCTCTTCAAGAAGCTGCCCATTTGTCGGAACTGCCGATATCGGATCACTATAACGTATAGCTGCCATACAAACTGAACAATCGGAATCAAGTTCTTGTATGGAAAACTTTCACATTTGAAAATGTATATTCACAAAAGTTGGCACAGGTTATTTTCTATGGCAACAATGTAATATCCGAAGAAATTGTTCAGATCGGTTAACTATAAGATACATCTGTCATACAAACTGAATGATCGGAATCAAATGCTTGCATGGGAAACTTATTCATTTGACGATATATCTTCACAAAATGACATGGTATGAGTTACTGTTTATAGAAATAATGTAAATAAAATAATTATTCAGATCGGCTCACTATAGCATATAGCTGGCACGGCATGCACGCCAATAAGGCAGTGACCTGTTAGGATCCCCACAACTTGGAAGAGGTTTGCTGAGAAAAAAGAGGAACATTAACTTTCATTATAAGTAGGTGAACTCTCGCCTATATTTTAACTTTTGAACTGATACATATGAACAACCACTTTATCATCGTTCGAATCATCTTTTAACCCTTAGTAGTCTGGAATAACACTGGTATATGATAGAGATGCGTGGCTCTTACCCACATCCACAATCATTTGTCATAAACAGGAACAGTTAAAAAATACCTTGTTTTGAAATTCGGATCATAAGCCGGTTGTATAAGAGCCGTCCAACTAAGCTCCCGAAGCTTATGGCGGACCAATGTCGATGTATGTGACCTGGTGTTGTTATGATGAAAAACAATTTCTCTCCTATTAGCCAAAATTAGAAGCTTCTGAGCGTTTACTTCTTTCAGACGGTCCAATTGTTCAGAACACCAGGTCCGAGTTACGATTTTGGCTAAAGTGGATCCGCTTATCTGAGTCACTTATTATTCCCGTCCGGCTATATGGTGCAGAGGCATGGACGATGACAACATCTGATGAGTCGGCTTTACGAGTTTTTGAGAGAAAGGTTCTTTGGAAGATTTATGCTATTTTGCACATTGGCAACGGCAAATATTGCATTCGATGGAACGAGGAGTTGTAAAAGTTATACGACGACATTGGCATAGTTCAGCGAATTAAGAGACAGCGGTTACGCTGGCTAGGCCATGTTGTCTGAATGGATGAAATCGCTCAAGCTCTGAAAGTATGCGACGCAGTACCCGTCGTGGGAAGCAGAGGAAGAGGAATACCTCCATTTTAGTAGAAATCGCTTGGGTCCCAAGATATTGGGTTTAAAAATGGGCGGTGTCGCCCAGGCCCATCGTCCAGTTTTTACCCCGGTTCCTATTATACTCTCTCATGCCACCTCTGGTGTATAATTTTATGCCTCTGGCGTATTTAGTTACTTGTCTGTCGCAGTTTTAGTACCGTTATATGGGGAGTTCCGATTTCATCCATTTTTGCATGTCAATAGGGCTGCTAAAGGGATTTGGCGTCAGCTTGCATGAATGGGCAGAAGGACGGACTGACAGACAGACAGACAGTCACCCGGATTTCAACTCGTCTCGTTATTCTGATCATTTATACACGTATACATTAGGGTGATTCAAAAAAAAATTTTTTTTTTTTTTCAATTGGTACTCGCAAAAATAGGTTCCTAGACACCTCTAAGAAAGCCTCTCCAAATATGAGTTTTTAATTGTAACGGGAAGGTCCTCCGCCTAACGGTTTTCTATTTTTTCTTATTATCAGATAGAAAAATTTATTTCTCGCTTCCAAATACTTGAAAAAATATTTTGTTAATTAGGTTTTGTAGGAAATTGAATGCTCTAAAATATGGTCTCTTATGATTTTTTCGTAAACCCAACCGTTTAAAAGATATTAACGGTTGAAATTTGACTATTTTTGGAAAAATTCTTTTTTTCTTATTAATTTTATAACTCAATGAAAAAAAATTATTATGAATAGATTTTTGGAGAGGCTTTCTTAGAGGTGTCTAGGAACCCATTTTTCAGGGTACCAAACGAAAAAAAAAAAAAGTTTTTTTTGAATCACCCTAATATGCATTGATGTTTGACGATGAATATCTCGTAAACGCTTAACTTAATCGAAATATCGTAGCAGACCATTTTTATAGAGCAGTAAATTTCCTACAAAACTATGTGTATCATCATTCATAATAATTTTTTTTCATTGAGTTATAAAATTAATAAGAAAAAAAGAATTTTTCCAAAAATAGTCAAATTTCAACCGTTAATATCTTTTAAACGGTTGGGTTTACGAAAAATCATAAGAGACCATATTTTAGAGCATTCAATTTCCTACAAAACCTAATTAACAAAATATTTTTTCAAGTAGTTGGAAGCGAGATATAAATTTTTCTATCTGATAATAAGAAAAAATAGAAAACCGTTAGGCGGAGGACCTTCCCGTTACAATTAAAAACTCATATTTGGAGAGGCTTTCTTAGAGGTGTCTAGGAACCTATTTTTGCGAGTACCAATTGAAAAAAACAAAAAAAATTTTTTTGAATCACCCTAGTATACATATATAACTCTATATCTATCTCGATTACTATTAGATGATACATACAACCGTTAGGTGAACAAAACTTTTATAGTCTCTAGCGACATGTTGTAAAAGTATAAAAATCTAACCGAAAATAATTTAAAATTTCTCCAAAATCCAAAGAATGTCAACTGGCTTAAATTCACAAAAATATCACCAACATCCTCCAACGCCTTTCCATTACATTATGCTTGTTAACACTCACCCGGCAATCCAATCGTTTCCATCTAACCCAGGAAAGCATCCTTTTGTGCTAAGCCAATCATTTGACATTTTCGCACAGTACATTTCGCTGTTGAATTACAGGCTAATTTTCTGCTATTAATATTTAATTTTACCGAAACATTTGGGAGTTTGACAAGAACCGCACATAAACATATTACAACATACACACAACTATTTAATGTCTCCATTTAGTGACGCATAACACATCCTTGACAACAATCGTAACCAATTTTACCACAACAACAGCAACAACAATGGATAATAAGAGTCAAAAGTCCATTTCATGTGGTCTTTCATGCAAAATTGCACGAATCTAAAAGCATCTGTTGAATTTCCGACGCCTCAGCCCTAAAAAGCAAAGTAGCATCCTTGCGATTATCCTTAAATAAGAATAGTGGCAGTGGAAAAAACCCTGTTGTTGGTATTTGTTATTGTGGTGCGCTCATTTGAAACAGACACAATATGCATAAGTGTGCTGCTTTCAATTGGAGCAAAAGTAAAGAAACCATTTCATATTCTTCTTCTACTTCTTTATGCCCGTTATTTGCCTTTGTATCCTTTCTTTGCTTTGTGCTAACCCTTTTTGCGTTTGCACAAAAGTACATTTGGCTCGGTTATGCCACAAAACATGTCATTTCACAGAGATAAACATTAAACAACAACAGCAACAGCAATGTGATGTCGGTTTATTTGTTGCTTTTTGGCCTTTGGTCATCTTCATTGATGGGCCATCAGATGGCGTATAAAGAAAAGGGGTTGGGTGATAAAGATATTGTATATATATTTGTCAAAGGATATGAAAATCAGTTCGTAGAATCTCGTGAGCTCGAAAAGTTGGTTGGTAGGGGTTGGGGGGTTGTAGACTCAACTTGCAGCTTGGGGCAAAGTCGTTGCTGTTGTCTATGGGCTACTAATTTTGCCACAAATAGTAAGCCACACTTCAGGCGAACGTTAGCCTGTTCAATATATACCCCATACAACATTTTTTATATACCCTGTTACTATTTTCAATCCCTTTGGTTATTATAAAGTAGATCTAGGTACTGAAATGCTTAAAAAACGTTGTTAACAGCTACAATCGGAGACGACATGACAACTTTGTTCAACGGGACCGACGTGCCATTGAGCTATTTGCTCCGAAAATTGAAAAATGCTGTTGGGAATCACCCCCACATATGAACTGTTTCTAGTAAAACTGATTTACGCGACATTTTATCCATTATCTATCATCTATTACCTATTATTTATTGTATGTTATCTTCGCCCCTTTGTCGAATAACTCCAAACACCTATGCTTGAAGCCCCTAAGTTTCCTATATCTCAGATTTTTCTCAGATTTTTGAAATCATTCCTCTTGTCATCAATCTAAATTGTTTTCAATTTTATAACCTTCCCCACATTATCTATTATTTTTTGGTGTCATTCCTTTTGGTATTGTAATCATGTTTCCCCTCCTGAGCCTTCTCTTCCTACAACAAAGCATCAGCACTGAAACTTTAATGACACGCAACAAATGGTTCAAAATCTTCTCTAAACATTTTACTGCCGTTTGTTTTTTGTTGTTGTGGTTGTTATTGTTTTTCTCGGTGGCATTGTGGTGTTTAAATTCATGATTGTTTTGTATTTAGTTTTTGTTCTACCCATCATCGTGGCTGGCTGTGGCCGAAGTTGCATGTCGTCTAAGTTTTTTGCTGTTTGCCGCGCGCGGGAAATTCGAAACTCCGACTCACTTTGTGGTTTTTTCGGTTGACAATGGTGTTGTGGCATGGAGACATAGCTGTAGTTGTAGCAATGAATATATTCGAATTTTTCAACTTCCTTTGCTGTTGATTTGAATGTTTTCATTCCGAACGGAATTCACTTCCGTGGCGAAAATGTAAATTTTTAAAGTTTCACGTCAGTTGGTGGCACGATGACATCTCGGTGACGTCTTACAAAATGTCAAAGGTGAATTCGAAATAATGTTTTGCGGGTTTTTGGTTAAAAATCGTATTATTAGTAAATAGCATTCAAATGTTTTATAAAATAAAAGAGCGTATAGTTGTAATAAGGGATGACAATATCTGATAAGTTAGGATTACGAGTTTTCAGTCGATGATCTGTTGGAGATATACGATCACATTGACATAGTTCAGCGAGTTCAATACTGGCTAGGTTATGTCATCCGAATGGAAGAAAACACTCCAGCTCTCAGAGTATTTGACGCCGTACCCGCCGGGGGAAGCAAGACCAGCTGGAAAAGGACTTGACGACACTTAGAATCTCCAATTGCTGCCAAACAGTGAAAAGGAAGAACGACTGGCGCGCTGTTGTAAATTCGGCCATAACCGCGTAAGCGTTGTCTTCTCCAATAAAGAAGAAGATTTTTGTAAATAAAGTGGCACCAAAAGTCGCCCATATATATTTATCACTGTACTGTAGAACAGGTAAGAATTGTTAAACCTGAAATTATTTAATAAAGCTTTGTTGGTGAAAGAGTTTTAAAAATTGCTGACGAGTTACTGCTTGGTTCCTTTCTTTACTAAACTTGAGATGGTCATTTATTGAAGAGATCGTTCGAGTGTCAGAGTATCCAGGGACCAAGCTTAAGTCATTACGAAGAGAGAGAGAGTAAAAAGATAAGATAAACTGTGAAACCTCTGCTCAGCTTACATAGCTAAGCTATCGACAAATTGTGAGGATAATGGGGAAGAGAGAGAGAGAGTTGCCACGAACTTAATATTACTAATGAAAGTCGTCATGAATAATAATGATAATGATAGCACAAAAAGCGAAATCTACTATGTGCTGATCATTTACGGAAAAATACTTAATTTGGACCTGTTCTATCTACAATTGCACTGACTGAAGGAAGATATCAACTAGAAGCGGTAAGCTTTAGCCAATAAGTGGGGAATTGTGTTTCATTCGGGCAACGTCAGGCCGCACACATAGAAAGTGACTCAATAGAAGTTCCGGGAGTTTGGTTAAATGTTCTTATGCATCCGTCCTATAGTT
This sequence comes from Bactrocera tryoni, assembly GCF_016617805.1. Classification (NCBI taxonomy): domain Eukaryota; kingdom Metazoa; phylum Arthropoda; class Insecta; order Diptera; family Tephritidae; genus Bactrocera; species Bactrocera tryoni. Next base: position 13,358,777 of record NC_052503.1, on the reverse strand, counting down.
CGAACCTGGCATCAAATGATTACAACATATTCCAATTAATGGCGAAAAACTTGGCTTGTGAAAACAACGTTTTAAGAAAATCGTCTGTCCCATATTTTTGCAATTTTTTTACTAAATCTTATGTTAAGATGGAATTTGGAGTAAGTTGTTGTAGTCAGATGTACATTTCTTAAAAAGCTGGAGGCCTATAGAATGGCGATATATACGAAAATATGAAGATTTTTTGAATAATTCTTGGTAATTTACGCAACCAACGCATGGGAAGAAGTTAGATGACCAGTTGATAATAATGATTCTTCTTGATACGAGCTGGAAGCTCTGACAGTGATGTAATATCCAGGACATTGGCAGAGCTTTGGATATAGTGAAAGTCATGCAAGGGACAGCCATTGGTTGGAAAATAGAAAGAGTGACGCTTTTCAATTTGGAGTACTGAGTATGATGAGATATTGTCTTGTCTCTAAAATGCAATATTCGGCCCAAATATTTCCCCAATATATTCAGCATTGGCCTTAATGTGTCATATCGAAAAATTTGTAGGTTATAACCAAGAAATCAACAGTGTGTGTTCAAAGGCTTTTTTGGACAGGGGGTACAAAGTAACATAAACATTACAATGCTAATGAGACCAACGTGAAAGAATGTGTCGGTGTGGCATACTAATAAGACACATTTCCCACATAACAGTACTAATGAAAACATTCAAAGCTGGGAAAACGTCAAACATATGTATAATGAGAATCTACAATAAATATTTAAATTACGAGTATATGTACATATGCGTATTTCATAGAAATCTAAGCGCCAAAGGCAAGGGCACTGGATATCACAAACAAAGGCACACGTCGTTTTCAAATAGAACTGTATGCTTTGTTGTAGCATCCCCATTGTTTTTGTTATACATGGTTGTATTAGTTTTCAGAATTTCCCTCTCTTATTTTGGCATGTGTACAATCAATGTTTTAAAAAATAGTTAGTTAGTGGACTTTTGATATAGTATTGTGCAAAACAAATGGAACTCACATCACGAGCTTCAATTTCAGGCATCAAATAGTAGTTATTATGTCGCGATAACGGTTGCCATTGACGGTTACGTTTTTACCGGCATCATTTTTGAAGAAATTTTGACCGATGATTCCGATGGCCCACAAACCACACCAAACCGTTGTTTTTTCTAGATGGGAATTTTGTTTGCTTACATACCCATTGAGCCAGAAATTGGCCCCATCGCTGAACAAAATTTGGTTCGAAAACGTCGAATCTTCTTGGAACTTTTCAAGAGCCCATAGAGCGATTCGATGTCGCTGAGGAAGGTCGAGTGGCTTCAGTTCTTGCACAAGCTGTATTTTTTACGCTTTCAATTCAAGGTCTTGACGTAAACTGTGTCAAACTATTCCATACGTCAGTCCGAGTTGTTTCGAACGGCGCCGAAACACTCTCAGCTACGGCTACGGCTGCTACATTTTTTTCACTGCGTGCTGAACGTGGTCTATTCAGTCGAATATTATACAATGACAAATGCTGGGTCTCAAGATGTACAAGGTGCATTCCAAAGTAAACAGGACTTTTTGAATCCCTGGTGGCGCCATCTATATCCCGACGGGTGCGTTAGAATCTGCTATCTTTATCAATTGTCCAGTGAGACATGACATGAAATTTCATGAATTGGAAGTGAAGTTTGCGTTTTAAGTGTCAGTATGTTTGTGTAATTGGTGCGAAAATGAGCTTCGAACGAAGAGCCAACATTAAATTTTGTTTTAAAATTAGTAAAACTTTTACCGAAACGTTTCAATTGATGAAACAAGTTTATGGCGATGATTGCCTATCCCGTAGCAGGGTGCACGAGTGGTTTCAACGTTTTCAGAGTGGTCGTAAGGACAGAAATGATGATCAACATGTGAGCCAATCAAAATCCGTGATCACCGGAAATTCCATCGAAACTGTGCGTGAGTTCATGAAAAATCAGCTGAAATCATCATTGAAATTCATGGAAATGGAATTGAACATCTCCAAAACATCGATTTATCGCATTTTGACCGAACATTTGGGCTTACGACAGGTATGTGCGCGGTTTGTTCCGCACAAACTGACTGACGACCAAAAATTGCTCAGGATCCAACATTCGAAGGACGCTTGTGACCAAAAATCACATTTGAACCATTAACCACTCCTCGTATTCACTTGATATGGCACCGTGCGACTTCTTCCTTTTCGGAAAAATGCATTGGCCCATGAAAAGAAAGCGTTATGCAGACGTAGAGGCCATTCAAAAGGCTTGCACCGGCATACTGGCGGCCATACCGGCCAACGAGCTAAAACACTCGTTCGACATGCTTTTGGACCGCACAAAAAGCTGTATTTAAGCAGAAGGAGACTACTTTGAATAAAATAATTATTTTTTACTGAAAAAAACATTTGTTCTGTAGGTCCTGTTTACTTTGGAAACCGCCTTGTATGATGGTGCTATTGAAAAAAGTACCTCTACTTGAATCACACGAATGTTTTATATATTCTAGTCCTTGAAACTGTGGCGAGTTATTTTTTATTTAGACAATTATCGAGGGAATTCTAGATAGTAATACTGTATCTCTACTTTGTCTAACAGTATATATTAAATAGTACTGCATAGTCTCTAATTCCATATAGGGAGGGGTAAAAAACCAACTTGATTGAGCCTTTGCCACGTTAGCTCGCAAATATAAGTATGTCTGTACTGAAGTTACTCGCGTTTCACAGTGCAACCCTGCAGCGCTGCTTTTTTCTTTGTAGTCGTATGCTAACACAACTCAACACATTTTGAAATAGCTGCAACAACAACTATGAAATCGATTTACCAACCGCATAACGTGATGCCTAACGAACAATATGAACATTTATATAACTGTGACAAATGCAAAATCAACACCAACAACACAAATCGGAAAGGTGTAGACATTGCAATAGGCAAAACAATTCGCAGAGTAAAAACAAAAAGAAAGCAGTACAAATCCTATTTCATGTAATAGAAAAACCTTTGCGAATGTATACTGTTGCGAACGGGAAGGAGGTAAAAAAGAAACCGTTATAAATACAAAATTCAAAATAAAGAGAAAAAATATCGAAGGAAAAATAGTTTGCGGTTAACCGTTAGTAGGTTGTTGTATTTTGTGTTGCACTGGATAGTATTTGTTTGAGTGAGAGAACACTGTTACAAGCGCCACGAGAGACAAGGTCTAGATTAGACTTCTCGCGATCCTTGAAAAGTTCTTAGAATTAGTCTTTATTACGTTTCTTATATCTGTAGGTTTTTTAAGCCACTTTGAAATGTAAATTCTTAGTTTTTTCCACCACCATTAGCCAATATGGAATATGGATCTTGTCGGAGAAAGGAAAGTTTAAAGCGCCTATAACCTCGTTTAAACATTCAGAATTTGGTTTTTGGGGTTTGTTTAAAAACAAAGCTGGTACTACAGATAACCATATTTGGGGCACCGGCGAAGTCGATGAGCCTCGACTCATTTGGGAATGTTTCGTCGTGGAGGCTGATTTACCGACCAAATATATGTACCTTCTTTGCCAATCCTGGCGTTAAAGTCGCCAAGCATGATTTTGACATTGTGGTGAGGGCAGCTCTCATAGGGGTGCTCCAAGATTCCATCTTTGGTCACGTAATGCTTCTCTTCCGTTGAAGAACTTCGCTTTGATGCGGGTTGTGGCTAGACGTTCATCCACCGGGGTGAATGTCAGTGCTCAGAAACGGCTACATAACCAGCTGGGCAACGGCACCTTCCCAATTAAGGGACCGGACATTCCAGGTGCATATTCTTATATTTATAATTAATGCGTTTGCCATGTTGGTCATCAAAAGGGGGTCTCTTATCCTAAGCTATTTTTGACTGTTCATTGGGGGTGTTTTTTACGTGGCGGGTCTCAAATCCAGCGCACAACTCTGTGCGGGGGATGTTTCGCCTTCTCACTTTATCTCGCTTTGAAACGGATGTTCTTAGGCTACCCAGAGTATACTTACTCTAAGACCGGAAGTCGTGAGCTGCTTGATTCATATGTAAAAGAATCGTTTCTGGCCACTCCCAAGTGAAAGAAGATCAGAGAACTTTACTTACTTGCGTGAACTTCTATCATGGTTCCATCCTCCGCAAACCATTCCATCTCTATTCTCATAAGAGAAAATTTGAAAGGCTTATCTTTCTATGATCCACATTCATTCCCCTAAAGACTTTCACCAGGCCGATTGTCCGAAGTCCGTTGACTTAATTCTTTTTCAAGCTTTAATATGATAATATTTTTGAAGTGATTACTGTAAACTTGAAGTGCATTTCTAGCGTTGCATCATTCCGCAAACTGACCAACCGTTGGACACGTAAATAAAAAGTACAATGGTAAAGCAAAAGAAGCTCGCTAACAGTTTTGTGTAACACAAAAACCGTTACAACAGAAATTTGCAAATGTCGCCGCTGTCTCCGCTGGCGCCGTCACCGTTGCATATACAGGAAGCTGTTTGCATAAAATGGCCATAAAAGGGATATCGGCCTTACACGCGGTTGTCTGATATGTCCACACACACACATATTATATAACAGTTGTGAGTGCTATCCTCCGCGTATGAGTTACATAGTCGCGCAATTGAACGGTTGGCGGAACGTCATTCTGTGCAAATTTGCTTACACGCTATGGATGTCCTTCCGCAACAAATGTTTGTTGTTTTCGGTGCAAAGTAGTAGAGTAAAACCAACAGGATTACTAAATAGAGAATGGTCATGTGACTAGTGTGGCACTGGTCTCTTTTGTATGTTTGGATTGACAATAAAATTTTAGAGTTCCAAAATTTTCTACTTCTAAGATACTTGTATGTCGTTCGGCAGCAACTGTTCTGAAGAAATTTTAAGCAGTACTATCAATCTTCTAAAGAGTTTCAGAGATAACTTGAGAGCGTAGTCTTTTTTTTTTAAATTAGGGAAAGGAATATCCTTCAAAACAGCGACCACCACAGTTGGAAAATTAAAAGCTTGGATTGACATGGTAAACTCATAGATCGTCATTATATTCCGTTAAAAAAAGAAGCGCCCTAGACAGTACTACGACAATTATTAAATATTAATAACCTTGCCTTTGTTATGTGAACCTTGCTGTAAGGTTATAAAATTTGAGACCATTTCCGCGGTGATCACTTTTATGGGAGTTAAGATCATGTCAATAATACAACTTGAGGTCCCTCATTGCATATCGAAGAGCTATTACAGACGAACAGCCGAACTTTTTCTTCTTTATTGGCGTAGACACCGCTTTCACGGTTATAGCCGAGTTTACAACAGCGCACCGTCGTTCTTCATTTTCACTGTTTGGCGCCAATTGGAGTTTCCAAGTGTAGCTAGATCCTTTTTCACCTGGTCTTTTCAACGGAGTGGAGGTCTTCATCTTCTTCTGCTTCCCCCGGCATCGAATACTCTCAGAGCTGAAGTGTTTTCATCCATTCGGACGACATGACCTAGCGAGCGCAGCCATGTCACTGAACCATACCAATGTCGTCGTATATCTCGTACAGCTCATCGTTCTATCGACTGCGGTATTCGCCGTTGTCAATGCCCTAAGAACTATAAATCTTTCTCTCGTAAACTTGCAATGCCGACTTATCAGATGTTGTCATCGTCCTTGTCTCTGATTCATATGACAGAAGGGGGATGATGAGTGACTTGTAGAATTTGGTCTTTGTTCGTCGAGAGAAGATTTAACTTCTCAATTGCCTACTCAGTCCGAAGTAGCACCTGTTGAAAAGAGTTATTCTGCGTTGGGTTTCGAGGCTGACGTTGTTGTTGGTGTTGATGCTGGTTCCAAGATAGACAAAGTTATCTACGACTTCGAAGTTCTGACTTTCAACAGTGACAGGAGATATTTCGTCTTGCTTTCGTTCATTGCCAGACTCATTTGCTTTGCTTCTTTGTGTAACCTGAAGGAAGCAGAACTAACTGCGCGGAAAGGAAAAGGACACAACAACCTCGGATGAGAGGTGAAGACCACTTACCACGGCAATTATTACCGTTATTGGCAGCAACTGGGAACTGTTTCAGAATTTAACGGCATTTTGTTGGGCCGTTACTTTGTGTTCTCTTAATTTTCGCAATAAAAAACAAATAAGCAGAGATGGCTTTCTAACGGTTTAGAAAAAAATTGGAAATTTATGAATACGCAGTGTTGCAATGAGTGCTTACATAAACACAGTTCCATGAGTATTAGCATTCACATTTACTATGTTTTATGTATGTATGTGTGAATGCAAGTGCCGGTATATATGGCTTTTTGCAGACTGTTGATGTCAGCAGAATTGCCGTATGAATTAATAAATTTCGAAATTGGTGCGAGTGAAATCGGGTACACATATATCTATGTACATGTATGTATGTATGTCCGTAAATGTGTTTACGTATTTGTTTACGCATTTCACTGCTTGAATTTTCGCGTCGGTTTGCGTTGTCGCAAAAATTGAATTAAAACTCGATATACAATTATATACAACATAAACATATACATATGTATAAACAAACATAAATATTATAGAAAAATACGGTTACTAATATTTTGATTGAATTGGTTTAATTTTCTTTGCTTAAATAACTGTTATTCATTTTTCATTTTAAATTCGATTAATTTGTGGCAAGTGAAATTAAAGTCCTTAATTGACAACGAATGCAATTTTAACTTTTCCTTTCATTGTATTTTCGTTTTAGACAATCTGGCTACTGTTTACAAGAACAAAGTCACGTTGTTTAGGTGGAAATATGGTGCGAATAATTTAAAAATTTTATTAGGTTAGGTTATACTGGCCGACTATCACGCCATACATAGATCATAGATCATATGATCCTTAATAATGCCAGATGGAGGTTCAGTTTAGTTCGAGATGAAGTATTTGTCATATAGGACGTCAACGCCTTAGATACTTAAGAAGTTCCAGTGTCTCTATCAAGTCAACTTCTTTGCGCTTACCGCATTTATCGTCAACACATATGTATGTATGTGTGACCGTCCGGCTCTCATGTGATGCAAGTTGGTTGTGTTCTGTTAAAAGACCAACAGCCGTCCGCAGTCCCTTCGAGACCGTGTGAGTAAGAAGCAAGTGACTTTTCCGAAGAAGCTTATTGACCTTGGCGATCTAGGTCTGATATTTAAGGCATTCCATCTCGCCCTGATCCGTCTGTTAGCCCTTTTGGAAACTTCGTTGTATACCGTTTTTGTTGGCTTTCGTAGTTTTTGAACTTGTTCGTTGGCAGACGGATAACACTTTTGGCAAACACATTAGCAGTTTCGTTTCCCAAAACTCCCTTGTGACCTGAAATCCAGTATATGTATGTATGTATATGCGGGCGATTTCGGCCGCCGCTACGTTTTCTGTTCCCTACTTCTATGGATATTCTCTGACGTAATGCGAAGTGCGATTGTTGGCTTAATTGCTGTCTGTCTATCGACGCATATATTTATCCTTTTTATGTTTTTCCTGCGTTGTTGGCTATCTCGGCCGCTTTCCTAGCTACAAAGACTTCGGCGTGGAAGATACTGTAGTAATCTCGAAGCCAGAAGGGTCGCCTCGGATTCAGCTCCGCGCAATAGATTCCGGCGCCCACTTCAATAGCCATTTTGGATTCATCTGTATAGATGTTCCCAGTTCCGCTGATGTGTCGCAGGCTTCTGCGCCATCCATCCTCATTTAGTGTGATTTTGAACCGTTCCATCGGTTTTTTTTATGGAATTTTGTTCATAGCGATCTACCACACCAGAGAACCATAATGGTTCTAGAATAGCGATGCATGAGGCCAGGTGATTCGCCCCAAGGAGACCCTGGTATTTTCTTACATGCATATAAGGTTCCAATGTCCTTTTTCCTTCGCTCCTTCACATTGACGGAAGTACGACAACCTTAGTCCAGATAGCATATTTTCCAAGGCTGTACATGGTTCCTGAATTAAAGCCGCATTGGAACCGGTCCTGTCTACATTGAGGAGGAGTTCGGCAGAAGCCACTTTGCTTTTATCTATATTTATTTGATTTGTTCAGCCTTCTTTACGGGTTCGGTTTGCGGTTGAAGCTCCGGCTCTCCTCTAGCTGCTGAGAGGACCTTTAATATGGCTTTTCGGATCTCTCCTAGATCTCTTCCCACGTCTCGCTCTTCTAGCGTGTCAGGATTTTGTTTAAGAGCGCAAGTGAGAATAGTGTTTCTGGAACGGGTACTATTACAGAGATATTGGACTTTACTTTGATCGTTTCTTTAAGACGTAAGAAGAACTAGACCTTTAAGACCGGTATTTTCATGGGTCTTGGATTTTAGGTTCTTTTTGTAGAGAGTATACGCTGTCGAAGATTGCTGTGCATTTGCTCTAATAGTTCCCCTTGTATTAAATAATTCCTATTGGATGAGAGAAATGATACCATCTGGTAGAAAGGTTATTGTTTTCAAAAAAGTTCACCAAGTTAAAGAGCGGTCAAGTTCAGTTTGATAAGGTATTTTAATTTTTCGGACATTACAAAACTGCTCTTTAAGCAATAACATTACCAATAGTTTATTTTTGTTAAATATCGCAAAAGCCCGGTCATATTTCCCCACTTATCAATACTTGTACCTTCTGCAATATAGAGAATACGTCCTGTGACTTATAAGTCATATCAGTAGGGAATATAAGCGAGAGTGCATTGTACATTCAATATGCCATATGGTTTTATACAACTGAGCCCTTTTACTATTAAATGACTTCCTGACTTTCTGCCGGCACTTTAGTGCTTCAGGCCAGCCAATCGACCAGGGAGCGAGCACTTCCAGGCGGTTACTTCACATTCTCCACTACCATTATGCTTTCTGTATGTCGTCCTTTGGCATTCGTTTTACTTAAACGACTGACAGCGACTTCTTTGTGCTTAATCCGTTAAATCGTCTGCAATGAATTACTAGCAATAAGGCGGTCAGTCAAGTAGTCGGTGTTGCACTTATACATATGTACATATGCACATATGTATGTATATACCTTCATAAGGGTAAGTGTCAAAGCTTCTGTGTGGTAGACAAGTGTATGTATGAGGGTTTAAGAATTATTATTTTCTCCCGCTGGGGTCTAGTGAAGTATGAAATAATGCACTCATCGCTTATACGCCCCGCACCCACCTCAGTGTCAATGGAACACTGTCACTGTCATGGTCACTAATCAGCCGGTTCAGTAAGCCCTGCCGTCGCAAAGTATACAGACAACTAATAATAATTACTTCATTCTGTCTGTATAGAATATCCTGTGCACTTTTCTTTGCCCTTATTTATGTGCCTCATTTTCGTAAATAAATATTATCTACTTCACTTCACAGGTCACTGGAATGGTCGGCTGTGTAATCATCCGTATTAATATGCGTCATAATGTCATATCTATGATGTAGTATTTACGGTTATGTTATGGAGTTGTGTTACCTAAGGCAAGGCGCTTAGCACGTATGGTGACATCAATCAGTGTTGCCAACGACATGTTTCATTTCATTTTCATAATATGTATTATCTGCTCTATTTTGCCATTTATTTACCTATAGTGCGGTATATATGTATGTATGCATATGTATAAATAACTGTTAGCCTTACTAGTAATACTTCAGTGTTGAAGAATGTGGTAATTAATATTTTTGTAAGGTTATACGGCTGTACGGAAGTATGCAATTCGCTGAATGTCCTTCTTAATTAGCTATACTACGAGACGAGAAAGAAGCCTCGCAAAGGTTTACAGTAATTAAATGTTACATTTCAAGTACTTGAAAGACAGTAAGTTAGACCTTAAATCAAGACTTTTGAGAAAATTTTAGTTCAAAAATGGCAAAAGTGCCAACAAAACACTCCAATTTATTTTTAGATTTGCTAACGTTCGAGTTGAATTCTAGCTTTTGAGCTTTTGGTGTACCCAGATATTGTCTCATACATTACCAAGTAGTTATGAGATCCCGAGATGGTGTACTTCCGCAAAATATGCTTACTTGGAACTATTCTTAGTATATTTACTGGCTCTATGTATCAGAAGCGCTAGCGTATTATTGCGGTTCAGTTCAGGACCAGCTTTTGCAAACTTACTCCAATTCTAGAACTCCGATTCTATTAACAAGAATCGATACAGAACTTTCCCAAGCCACATTCCTTGGTCCAGTGCTCTAAAGTGTTGGGAGATCGGGGACAATTCCTCCCTGGCCTAGAGCGGCTTGGTGCTCTGGAATAATTTTGTGCAGATTTTTGCCTCCAACAGGAGACCTGCTTCCTTTATCTTTCCTGAGCCTCGGTTTTCTCTCAACGGTGAGATGTCGGTCTTCAGTCTAATAAAATTGTTTAGGATCATAATAGCGTTCTAGAACTTTTAGAGTCATCGCCTTTATAATCTGATACAGAAGAGGCTTGGCGCATTTTATGTCGAGATCTTAAATTGAAAACGTACGGCATCAGCATGTTCTATGGGCTCTTGAAAAGTTCCAAGAAGATCCGACGTTTTCGAATTTTGTTCAGCGCTGAGATCCATTTCAGGCTCAATTGGTGTGTAGTTGCATCAAACAATGGATTTGTTGAGAGAGCACTTCAGTGAGCAGATAATTTCACGTTTTTTGGCCGGTCTATTGGCCACCGAGATCGTGTGATATCACACCGTTAGACTTTTTCTTGTGGGATTATGAGAAGTCTAAAGTCTATGCAAGCAATGCCGCTTCGATTCAAGCCTTGGAATGAAACATCACACAGGTAATTCGCCAGTCACCAGTCGAAATACGCATACTGGTCATCGAAAAATGGACATAACGGATAACGGTAGCCGCGGCCAACATTTGAAAGATATAATCTTCGAAAAATATATGCCAGAGAATGTTCCTTCGAATAATAATAAGCATTCCCCAGAAAATTTAAAGTTTTTGTGATTTTTCTTTAAAAAAGTAGGGAACCTCGAAATGGATCAAGACTTTCATCTCTGTTATAAAAAAATTAAAACCCGTCTCAAACGCAGTATTTTTCTCGTTCATAAAAAAATTTAAACTACTCAATTTGTTCCAGTCTATATCGCTTTTCAAGAGCAAAGCCAGCTATTACCCATACTGACAATAAGTAAACTACACCTCAGCTGCTTAATGCTTCGGGATTGTCTTTATTTTGTACTTCAACGCCTGCCTTTGACACAAATGGGTGCAAATTGCTGGCTATAATGATGCACATACTCGTGCATGTGTTGGTGTGTGTTTGTGCTGCAGCATATGTGCTGGTGTGTGAATGTCTGCAAAGCACGTTAGCGCCAAATGAATGGAATCCGCTTTAGAAAAATCACATAAAAGTGCAAATTCGTGTTTTCCTGCATACAAATCCCCATATAAAGCTAAAAGCCTGTCAAAAGGGAAAAATCAAAATCAAATGCTAACACAAACACAGACATACACGCGCACATATGTGCAGATGTACACGGATGCACGTAAACACTCATTCAGATGAGAAAGTCAACAAAGGCGATTGAAGAAAAAATTCGGCTGGCGTTGAATAGTTCGAGAGATAGAACGAGAGCGAGTCGGAGAGAGGGAAAAAATATTTTGTAAAGAAAGTACATAAAAAGTGAATCTGCAGAATCCACACATTCCCCGCAGGGAAAGCCGCAATTAAAGAAATTATTTGAACTTCAAAAATTATCTCTTCACTTTCGGACTGACACCGATGTAAATTTGGACTTTATAAAGATGAAATCGGAAGTTTTTATCTATAAATTCCTACAGATCATTGGTATTTTATGGCATCGCTTTGACTTTAGACGCATATTTCTCAGAATTGTTCACTCTACAAAAGTGCTCAGTGCAACAAAGTCGTAACTCACACCGACGAGGTAGTACGGGGCTCTAAACCCGATTTTTCCACGAATTTCGCATTTTTTTGTATATATCTCGTAAATGACAGGAGCTATAGAAAAAATGTACATGAAAAATTTGTAGGAAATTTTATTTGCTATAAAAAAGGTTCGAGGTCAAAATCGCTATTATTAATACTTCTCGAGATATTCGGCTTTTAAGTGGTTCTCCTGACGGGTACTGCGTCGAATCACATCTAGAATGTTTTTATCCATTCTGTTTTTTACTTTGTTGAACTATGTCAATGTCGTCTATATCTCGTATCTCGTACTGCTCATCGTTCCAAAGTCCATAAATATTCCGCAGAACCTTTCCTTCGAAAACCAGAAAACGATTGATTTTGACGGCGTAATCGTTCAGAATTTGAGGGGTTCATATTGAAGTTCCTAAGAGATCGGGCATATAGGCTTATATAAAGCAGTTCAGTTGGGTGTTACAAAATTATCAGATCTGGCAGATCATCAACCATAAGTTAAAGAGGGAAATTCATATTCACATCTAAAAAAAATAAATTGTGGGCCCAAAGTTAGTCAAGGAGTGTCTTTCCTCACTAGAAAGTTGTATGGAAGAAAGTGAGATGGTAACATGCAGTCACTTTCTGCTCTTTTATTCAACTTTTGCAAGACTGATGTTGAAGCATCTCAGCAATTATATTTTCGGCCACCTTAAGCAATTTGTGTTAGGCTCAAAGCGCCTTGTCGATTAATGACGGTCTTATGATCATTATATAAAAGATTTACATATGTACCACAATGGACCAGCGCTCTTTTACCCTAACCTTACCTAGCCTAACCTAATAAGGTTTAAGAGGCCTAGGGAAGGTACAGCACCGAAAATAATACAAATTGAAGCTGGTGACAGTACATCAGAATATTGATTTAGTTATTTTCGTAGACTTTTTTGACAATGAAGGCAACTTATTAGATTGCAAATCTAAAAGAGTTCCCCGAAGGGTTTTTTAATTGTATGGGAATTTCACTGCGTAATCTTGTTTAATCGTTTTTTAGTACTTTACTATATTGAAGGGCGTTTGAAAGCAACATGAAGATTTTGTTTCGAGTTTTCGAGTTTCGATCATTTGATTCCGATCGTTCAGTTTGTATGGCAGCTTTATATTATAGTGGTCCGATATCAGCCGGTCCGACAAATGAGTAGCTTCTTGAAGAGAAAATGACGTTTGCAAAATTTCAAAACGATATCTTAAAAACTGAGGGACTAGTTCGTATATATACAGACAGACAGATGGAAAGACAGATGAACAGACGGACATGGCTAAATCGACTCAGCTCGACATACTGATCATTTATATACATATATACTTTATAGTGTCTCCGACGATTCCTTCTGGGTGTTACAAACTTCGTGACAAACTTAATATATCCTGTTCAGGGTATAAATATCGAATTGGTCGGCATCGGTTCGATTGCGCTTGGCTCTCAGTCCTTCTAATAGGCAATTTTGTGAGTATATGAACCTCTATAGATACACATTTACTGTTACTTATGCCTCCGCTTAAAAGCTGCACATAAAGCGAACGCGAGCTCGCATATGACTCGTGAGACGTCAAAAGAGTGAAATTTCTTTGAAAGTCGAACGAAAGGGTCTTATATCGCATTGTCAGTTCGCTGCATTGATTGAGCGCGCAAAGAAATTCGTCAGAATTAGCGTTAAATGATTCAGGTACATTGCAAGGGCTAGCAGAAAAAGTCCCGTTATTGTAAACCATATAAAGGACTTCATGTGTGACTAATTAATTACTTTTGCACTCTGATGAGCGAGTCATTGTGTCAGCGTAATCAATTAACGCTTAATTTGTGTAATTAAAAAATGAAATTAATCGCAATGGCAAATGCGACTAAGCTAATATTGTCATCAAACTAATAAAGCCATTGTTAGTTAGTATTTTTGTACAACAACAGTGGCGATAATTACATTTGTGGCATTGCCGCCACACTGTTGTTGCAACAAAAATTATGTGGCAATCATTATCGCTATTATTACACCGTTAATCATCAACTAAACACACTGTCGCAGTGTCAACTGAAAACAACAACAACAACAACGAGCTGAAGTTAGCGACAGTGACAGCGAATAATAATTTACTCGTGTTTGCTTTTGTTGCAACTGAGGGTGTCATGCTTCGCTATTAAAATGCAAACAGTCAGGCTGCCGCTGATATTATGATGACATAAACGGCAGAAAAAAAAAAAAAAACATGAAAAAAGATATTAGCCAGTAGCTTGATCAGCTACTTCCCGTTATTCGTTGCACGTTGGTATATATTACCATTGCTTCAAGTACATATACTCACGGGCATAGAGATAGCTGGCAACGCCGGTTTCTATAATTTTTGCTCGTCACTAGACACTTATTTTTTCATTCAGCCGCAAGCCTTGTGGCAAAAACAATTTAAATTATGCAAATCATTAATGAGCTTTTTCCCGCTCTCGCTGCAGCTTTTTGTCTTAGCTTTATGCCCACAAAGTGTCATAATTTTGCACCTTCATTACCTTTCACCAGTTCGCTTGATAGCTTTATTTGCTGAGCGTTGGTGTCAAACAGTATGTCAGCAATGGCGCTTAGCCTCGCGAATGGATTTTGAAATAGTGAAAATATTTTTTTCTGTGGTTGTTGTAATCGTCAACTTGTTATTCGCCGAGTTACACAATGTTATAAGGCGCTGTCATAAGATAAGCTTTTTTTATCACAATGGTGGGTGTAAAATATTTCGGAAAATAATATTTTTTTCAGATTGGTTGTAATAATCTTTGAAGTGGTTTTTCATAGTCTACATAAGCTTTATAAGAAGTGATACTCTTATATTTTCGATACCTGTAATTTTTTTTCATTTTCGGATTTTAAAAATCGGAATTTACATATATTTCAAACTTTTCATGGATTTGACGCAATACCTCGAGTCTGGTTATTCTAAGTTGTAAATCCTGCTTCATAGCCTTTAGAGTTGAAAACACCAAACTCTCTTAAAGCTTGTCGTTCGTTGCTCTTCAGAAAATATGTTGCAGTCGAGTAGAGATCGTAAAAGAGGCATTTGATATCGTTTATTATTACAAGAGTATGAAAGATTGGATTCGGTTTTGGTATGCTGGTATTGGCTCAGGAGACAATTTTGTAAGCAATAATAATGATTTGTATTAAAATTCGGTTCGTGTTAAAAAAACTAATGTTTTACATATTCCAAACTAATTAATTTGATCTCATAGAGTCACCGAAGTGCTCTGGTTAGAGGTCTTCTTTTATAATACTTGCAGAAGTGTCATCGTAATCTGAAGAAAACCAGAATAATAACTGGCAAAGGACTGTTAATTCTGCAGCAAAACATTTCAACAACAACTATGGTTAGTGATATGTGGTACTATGTGGTTTGATTTCCGATCAAAATAACAATATTTCGCCCAATGCCAATGACACATTTTTCTGAAAATTTTTCCCGTAATAAAGGTATCTGTTGGCCGTTCATATTTTGCAAAGAGCTTGTAGGAACTCTATCTATCGGAAACTTCATAAATGGAAGCTGGGAAAGACAAACTTGAGTTCAGATTAGCTTAGGCTAAATGGTCGATTCTAAAAGGGTCCCTCTTGGACAACTTATAACGCTGGTCCGTTGTTGTACCTAGAGCCTTGATCATAGCACTCATAAGTCGAACAAGCGCTTTGATATGTCATACATTTATTAAAGCGGCTAATGCCAGCTATGCCTCCTTCTTCACCGTAGATATGACTGCCGAGATGTTTCAATTTCAGTCTTTCTAACCTTCAGCAATAAATGAGAAAGCATTTGGATGTTTCAATATCATCTTCTTGCTTCGACTTTGACAACCAGCGTCCGATTGGAATTTAGCCTTGCAGCATACTCGGCAATGTCCAACTCCTACGGCGGCAAGATGAACTGTCTGAAAGCAATTTAACTTAGTAAATCTTCTACGTTCTACTCTAGATCAAAAGGATCTCATTGTCGTACAGATGCTGATCGCCGACCAACGCTCATTTAGTGCACGCGAAGCCCATAAGTCTAGTGCAAAAAGCGCCTGAGAAACAGGCGGCCAATTGACTAGGCCACGTTCACCAAACTTAGTTTTCAATTAATCGATTGGGACATTCGCTGTGTGGCTTTTGGCGCCGTCCTGTTGAAATCACATAGTGTCCAAGTCCATATCATCTAATTCGGCCAAAAATATTCGGTTATCATTGAACGGTAGCGATTCTCATTCACGGTAACGTCCCGGTCTTGATCACTACGGTAGAAGTACGGCTCAATGACGTCACCGGCCCATAAATCGTACCAAACCTTTTCACAAAATTCGCCACAACGAGGCCACACAGATGCCCAACGCTTGAAAACGACGCGTGTAAGAGTGATTTGGGTCTTCCATAATTGGTGCGCTAGCGGCAGCAATATTCTCGACATTTCAGGCACTTCTTTTTCTTATTTGCACGGAAACACTTTGAACTGTGCCTGTGGATTCAAATTTTTACACTAGACAGTCAATTGTTAATTTGACAGGACAATTATGACGACCAGAAATTGGATGTAGAGCTTTCAGTAATTTCGACCCGTTGTTGGATCGTATATCTATCCATGATGAAATGGCAACCTTACAGAACTGTTATCATTAATTAATAAATATATGCATTTTTAAATAATTATAACTCTCAGTAAGCACTTTTCTCTTCCAAAATTTACCCCTCCTTTGTACTCAAAAATATTTCAATTACACTTATTAATATCTCTTCAATAACATTTTCTTTTAAGCGTTAATGTTGCAACCGCATGGCCTTCTTTTTTATAACCAAAATACTTAAAGTAAATAAGCCGCTGGCCCCTTCATGCCTTCATGTCTCCTTTGTGCGCGTTAAAGCCAAAATGTCTGTCGGCCTCACTTCCATTTCACTAATTACCAAAGCAAAATTTTGCTTTGTATCTTTTCCCATACATTCTCATGCCTTTTTGGGTTTTCTCCGCCTCTTACACACACACACACATACAGTGGCACAAAACTGGCGCAAACTTTTCTACTTACTTGTTGCAACTAATTAACTTGATGGATGCCATTAATTATGCGCCCCACCGATGAGTTTGAGGCACAACAAAAATGTGGCAACACTAATAACTTTTTATAAGAAATTGTTGCTGTTTTTGTTTTGTCGGTCAGTGGTCGGTCTTTTTGTGGTGCGGTTTAATAATGTAAGAGGTAATTTACCGTTAATTTGCATTTATTGCAACGCTTATTTGGGGTAATAAGTTGCAGAAAGAAGCAATTATTTTATGCTTGCAGATGATCGCTTAACGGTTTTGGTGAAGATATTTCACAGAAATGTATCTGAAGAAGATATATTAACTATTTTTGGCTTTACTTTAATTTATTTTATTCAAAGTGCAAACAGGTGGCAACGCTTTCTAAAAAAAATTGCCACACATGCTTTTCTCCTGTCTAGTTTGATGACCGTAACTTTATATTTAAATTTTCTCTGAAAAAAAATTTTAAAGGTGGCAACGCTATTCAAAAATATTTTTTAAAATATTTTTTTTGTAATATCTTCAATGCCTTGTTATCTGCTAAATTTTTTTGATTAAAACTTGCAAACAGGTGGCAACCTTGCAGTATTCTTTCTTTTAAAAAATACATTTTTAATGACAATTGTCTAAAATTCGCATCTCAACAGAAAGTGCAAATAGAAAAGTAGTAAGCATCCAAATAAACAACAACAGCAACGCATCACTTTATTAGTATGAAAATCATCCACTCTTGATTCCAATCGATTTGAAGTACTTAATTTTTGTAAGCATCCGTCTTAAGACAGCTAAAAAAATAGTAAAAAAGTCGAGGAAGCAAAAAAAAGTGAAAATAAAATTCCTTAAGTTGAATAGCATCTGCTGCAGACAGAGAAAACGACAGACGGATATGCGTTGACATTTAAGTTCGTTTGTAACATAAGTACAGCAGAAGCCAAGCTGTGGACTAATGTGAGAGTGCATGCAAAAACTTGTGCGGCGCTTTGTGTGAGAGAAATTACAGAGAAGAAATTGGAGTAAGCAAATTGATTTCTCTTGTTGAAGTTCATAGATAAGCTTTTAATATTTAGTGAAGCGACAGTGCAAAGCAGACAGTTGAAGGACAAATATAAGTGAGGGAGAACATGAGATGAGGATTTGAGTTGTGAGAGGGGATGATATGCGTCTAATATATATGTATATACACTTTTAAATATAATATACTATATACTTAAAATTGGCAAAACAATTTTTTCCTAGTAGGACGAATCTCGTCTAGGAGTTCTGTGTCAGTTTTGGCTCATTTCTGCACCATAAGTTTATTAATTGTCTATATAGGGCATATACCCGGACAGTTCTATATAAATTACGTGCGCAAACCGAACTGATACCATTTTTTTCTACGTTTAACATTTTTTATGTTCGTGAGAAGTTTGATTATTACTTTCATTAATAACCATGAAAAACATAGAACAACGAGTTTGCCTGCAATTTTGTGTTTCCAATGTAATCTTGGAATAGTTAAAAATATTGCAGAAATATTTATTTAAACTTTATAACGGGCACAAGCATTTGAGTGGCTCAAAGCCTCATTCGAGTCGTCTATCTACCATTGTTAAAGACGATTATATCGAAGAAGTTAAAAAGTCAGTGTTTGAAAATCGTCCTTTTGATACGGATATCAGAGCGATAACAGAGAATCTCAACAACTCTTAACGATTAACCTACCATATTTTGGTAGAAGATTTGAGTATGAGGCGAGGCAATGCTCGAACCAAAATATCTGACCCTCGTCTTCGTCGAGTAGGGGTCGCAAAAGAGGTGCTTGATAAAGTAGCGGAGTATCCTACATGCATAAAAAGTTGGGTTTATGAAATTGACGTCGACTAGCGAATGGCGCTCCAAAACTAAGCCGAAAATCAAAAAACGACTCTAAAGTTGGTCGCTAGTCAAAGTAATGCTCATCGTTTTCTTTGAATGTGAAAAAGTTCGTCGAAAACGACTGGATTTGTGGGCAACCAATTCTTAAATCTTTTACCACGATAATTGGCCGACATATTTTACCATGATTTTCACTGATTTTTTGGCTAAACCCAAAACAAGAGGTATTGCTTAACCTCCTCCTTGTTCGACAGATTTGGCTCTTGGTGACTTTTTTCTGTATTGGTAACCAAAGACACAAATGCCCATTCCAGCGGAGGCTTAAAACAAGTATATGGAAAATTGAATTAATCATTGGACTAATGGTATTGACACAAAAGCCTATTTTATAGGTGATAAGGCTTACATTGTAGAATAGAGCCGGACGAAAAGAATGACTGACGATTGGCTCTGCCCAATCCACATAAAAGGAGACCCCACAATCTGCGTCAACTAAGATTCCATAACATAGCATATAAAATTCTATAGAGCATATTGAGAGAAAGATTAAAGCCCACCGTCAACAAACTGATTGGACCTTACCAGGATGGCTCCACTACTGAAAATCAACAATTGATCGGGTATTCACCATGCGCCAAATCATGGAAAAGACCCGTGCAAAGAGGATTGACATACAGCACTTCTTCAAAGCTGCTTTTGACAGCACCAAAAGAAGCTTCTTTATGCAACGATACGGTTGTGTAAACTGATGTAGAGCAATACTAAAAGCACCGTCAGGATCGGGAAGGACCTCTCCGAGCCGTTCGATACCAAACGAGGTATCAGACAAGACGACGCCTCTTCGTGCGACTTCTACAATCTACTCTTGGAGAAAATAATTCGAGCTGCAGAACTAAATAGAGAAGGTACCATTTTCTATAAGAATGTGCAGCTGCTGGGGTATGCCATGACAGATATCATTGACCTCAACATCCGCGCTGTGAGTTCTGCTTTCTCCAGAATGGTTAAGAAAGCGAAGCAAATGATGGTGAACGAACAAACAGTCGTATTCGCGACTAGGCAACCACGTCACTGTTGACAGTCATAACTTCGAAGTCGTAGATAATTTCATCTATCTTATAGTATTAACAACAACAACTTCGCCAGCCTCGAAATTCAACGTGGAATAGCTCTTGCTAACAGGAGCTACTTCGGACTGAGACGAACAAATCCTGTTATATGGTGCAGAGGCATGGACGATGAGAACATCGAATAAGTCGACCTTACGCGTTTTCGAGAGAAAGGTTCTGCAAAAGATTTATGGTCCTTTGCGTGTTGGCCACGGCGAATATCGCATTCGATGGAACGATGAGCTGTATGAGATGTACGGTGACATTGACACAGTTCAGCGAAGTTTCAACGTAGTTCAGAGGTTACGCTGCCTGTCATGTCGTCCAAATGGATGAAAACATTCCAGTTCTGAAAGTATTCGACGCAATACCCGCGGGGAGAAGTAGAGGAAGACCTCCACTCCGCTGGAAAGACCAGGTGTGTAAGGACTTGGCTTCGCTTGGAATCTTCAATTAGGGCCAAGCAGCCAATTGGATGTTGTGTACGACGCGTGGAGTTTTGTAATTGTCTATTTCTGGAGACCCATCGTTGAAAAAAATGTCTTACTACTTTACACATGAATATTGACAAGCTTGTCTTGGCCTAAACGCTTTTAGTATATTTTTTAGATTTT
The DNA here is from genome assembly GCF_016617805.1 of Bactrocera tryoni. Lineage (NCBI taxonomy): Eukaryota > Metazoa > Arthropoda > Insecta > Diptera > Tephritidae > Bactrocera > Bactrocera tryoni. The sequence continues at coordinate 13,338,291 of NC_052503.1, read as the reverse complement.
AGCATTATTTCTACGTACTTCATAACTCTTCAATTCTCTTAAATCAAATCTCTTTAACATCAATGCAAATATGTTGCAAGCACTATTAATTGCGAGTTTAATGTCGCTAATGCAAAAATTCTATGTGTCGCGGAAAATATGCAAAAAAAAGTATTTATGAAATTGAAAGCAAAAAATTGAAAAACCGCAATAACGACAAAGACCGACCGCAGCAACAGAAACGCCAACCACAAGTTGACAACAAACAAATAATAAATTGCAACAACAACAAAGCGCATGCAACTGCTGACAATTCAGCTGTTAATGAGCCGAGCGCTGAGCGCACAATGCATTTGATAACAGTTATTTTCCACAACGCACACCCAAACAAACACATACATATGTAGACAGGTGTGTGTGTGTTCATATAGGCTTAAGGGATTAATGCTGTTGGCATTAAAGTATTTGTTGCACATTTAATTTTTGCTATTTACATATTCAGCCATTATTGTTAACACGCCAGCAGCAATAATATCGCACGCCTTTACTGCTCACTTATAAACTTTAAAAATATTTAAATGCTGTAATGTGTTCATGTCGTCACTGTTGCTTATGTATAAATACAGTTAGCATATATCTATGTATGTAAGTATATGCAAATAAAAGTGGCTCGTAATGAGCTCGGCTGAGTGTTGAAGGACAAATGCAGTAATTATCCGCAGCTGTCAAATGATTGTAAATTATTTATTTATTTAGTGGATTTATTAAGCGAAATTTTAAAACACAACAACAAAACAACATTAATCCATAATAAAGTGTGTCTGTCTGTTTGTGTGCTAATGGCAAAGTGTAATAATTTTTAAATTCAATTACTTTCATTAAAATCGAAATTCATTAATAATTTTCTGTCCGATTGCTAGAAGCTTTAAAGTGCCAGTCATTAAAGAGTTCTAGTATTTTAAGGAAAGTTTTCAGAAATTGTTATAATTTTGACAAAAAAGTTGTTTTTTACAGATAAAATTTTTGAATTGTACAGAATACTCCCTTTTAAAGCCAGGGCCACGTTATACCCTCCTTCAATAGTTTCGGAAGTGTGAATCTGCGCAGTATCTAGGTTTAAATCTGGCTTCCGACTTCTATACACTTTTTTTTACATATCACTACGGACTAACCAGGCAGAACTTTAATTTTAAGGGGTTATATCTACTATCTATCTATTATGTTTGCATAGCGCTTACAACGCTTGCATATCAAAGGTATTTGAGAATATCCTTCGAAGTTGATCCAGCAAATTGTTTTGGAGCTGAGAGTAAGTGAAGTATTTTTTAGATTTGCTTCACTTAGAGTAGTCGTTTTCCAAAATATTAAACTTGTTCTTTTTTTCGAAACGTTTTTTTCAGAGTCGGCGAAGAAATTTTTTTTACATTCTTTTAGATATAATAAATTTTTCCTTTTTTTCTTTAGAGTACCCGGAAATTGTAAATAAAACGCTAAATTATTCGTTTTTCATCAATATTTATTTCGCCTTCACAGTAGTCCCCAACAGATTTAATACACTTATGCCAACGTTTTTTCCAGTCCTCGAAGCACTTTGTATAAACAACTTTTAGGATGACCTTCAGATCATTGAACGAACTTTGTTTTATCTCTTCGATCAACTAAAAACGGGTTCCACGGAGCGGTAAATTCAGTTTGGGGAACAAGAAAAGATCACACGGGACCAAATCTGGTGAATACGGTGGTTGATCGATGGTATTCATTGCGTTTTTGGCTTTAAATTCGGTCGCAATCGTGGCTCAATGCGATGGTACATTATCATCGTGTAAAATCCATGAATTGTTCTTCCACAATTCCAACCGTTTTCGACGGACGTTCTCACGCAAACGTTTCAATACTGCCAAATAGAACTCCCTATTGACCGTCCGAAACAAATTCATTATGTACCAAACCAGGAATATCGAAAAAAAATGAGCATCACCTTGATTTTGAGCGGCATTGGCGTAGTTTTTTTGGTTTTCGGCTCGTTTTTTTCCCTCCATTCCGATGATCGTTAACTTGTTTGCATGTGGGATCGGAATTTGCACGATAAAGCATGTCCAAAAAGACCTGTTTAGGATACTCTTTATGAAAGAAATTCGAGTCGAGCAAGATCGCGTTGCATACCCAAACTATCCAACAAAAATATTCGAAGGGATTCGCCGCGAGAGTCTCTAACACTAAGCACCATATTCTTCACTTTTTTAATATTTTCATCAGTTGACATGTCTTCAACGATCCCTCGTCCGTTTTTGAAGGTTTTGTAACACCCGTAGGCTTGTGTTTTTGATAAAACTGCATCACCGTAAGCCTTCTCAAACATCCGCAATGATTACGTACACGATTTGGTTAGAAATACATAATTTCAAACAAATTCCTTGTACTATATTTTTATCCACTGTAAATCGTAACGCACTGAGGTGCACCAACTTCAGCAGCTACTGTAAACAAATTGGTTGACACATCGCTCGCTTGTGCTTGAGTGATAAATCGCACTCATATTCGGGATAGTAATTAAGGACAGTCCTACCTTAGGAGGTTAAGAATATGCGAAGATAACTATAAATTATGTGGTAAAGGCTTACATCGAAGTTCTTCAACGTTTCCAATGCAGTAGATGGTAACTCTTGTCTTTTGACTTTGGTTCTACCCTCAATGGTACTGCTAGTGATTAAGTTCACCTTTGGGCTTTGAGCTTGAAAACAGAAAACTCAGTTTAAATACATCCAACACTTCTCTCTCGTCTTCAAATCTTTGGCGATTATATCCAACAGAGGCATGTACACTGAGACCCTGTAGTATTTTTCGCAAGTTCTCACGCAGAAATTTTCGCGTTTTTTTGTCGGCCGCATATTATTGGTTTTTCTTCGTCAACTTCGAGTTCTGCCGCCATTTCTTCGTGTCTGAATAAAGTGATCGAAAATGTTCCTCAGCTTTTTGCCTTCTTGGAAGATGGAGCTGAATGCAGCATCTATTTCAAGTTCTCTATCAAGCCGCGTCGTTTCAAATCTGCTTACGTATTTTTTCAGAGAGATAAAATTACAAATAAGACATTTAGCCATTAACATTTTTTGGGGAGTGAAATTTCCCCCCCTTTTCTCTCACTAATATGTATACATATGTACATATGTATTTTCAATTTGATTCGAAAATCGCTTTCAAAATCTAGGAACTTTAGGAACTATTTTTACTATTCCTTTCGGAAACTAACCACCGAAAAAAGTTTTTTTTTTTATTTTCTGTTTGTCTGCCAAATTAAGCAACACCAAAAGTCACTTTTTGACAATATTTTGGAGTTTTCACGTATCTCATTTAGACTTTTTTGGGAGGCTAAAATTCAAAAATTCTTTTTTCATTCAATTTGAATTGTTTTTACATTAACCTAACTTTTATATTTTCCTAAAATTATTATTTTATGAATGAAAAAACACAATTTAACCAGCAAATCGTATTGTAAGTGTTTACACACAAGTTAGTAAATAGAGCAAAATGTGAAAGAGTAGCAAAAACAAAAACTGAAAATGAAAAAAAACATGGAAAGTTGCAAACTACTTCAGCCACTATGTGTTTGTACAACGGGATAAGTAGCTAAAACTTTTGCGGCTATTAAAGTATTAAGTGCGAGTTGCAAGTAGCATCTCAGTGCTGCAGGCAGCAGACGCTAGGTTTCGCGCGATGCTTCCTCGCTACAACTACAACAATTACATTATGCGTTGTGCGAAGTCAACAAAACTTAAAATAATGAAGAAGAAGAAAAACTAAACTACAACAATAAACGGTAAATGTTAAAACAATAACATCAACAAACAAGTGCGACGGGTGAGAAGAGCGAGCGCACGGCAAGCGAAGGAATAACAGCGAGTCCTTTCTTATGGGCTGCCTAAGTAAGTGTGAAGGCTATGCCAACAGTTGCCGCAACGGTTTAACACCTGCTTTGCTTTGTGGACTTTAGTCTAGATATAGCATAAATGCATTTGAAATGATATTCGCGTGAAATAAACGGGAATTACTTGAGAAAAAAGGTTGCGAAATAAGGATCATTGTAAAGTTTGAAGTGGCGTTGGTGTTTGGCTTTTGAATTGCATTTTCTGGTGTTAAATCCTTTTTGACAACTTCTCTGAAACATACAACTTTGACATATCACATATGACAGAGGATAAGAGATTTATGGGCTTAAGTGCTGCTTGAACTGTGTGATATATTAAAATAAATAATTTTGAAAGTATTCCAACAGAGAATTGCGTAAATATTGAAACTCTTATATGTCTTACTTGTCAATACTAAAATGTGTTGTTTCGCTGAAATTGCAACCCTGCCACCTCCCGTTATATATACACATGAGTGCTTGTATCTGTGTTACCGTTATTCATATGTCTCTCCTTCATCTATTACTCACCTTTTTAAATCAATGTTGGCAAAAGTTTTATTGGATAAGTTTGTTAAAAAAATATACATGACAAAGGCAGGGGTCAACTTCAGCCAATGCCAACCTCTCCCTTCGATGCGAGCGAAGTTGTAACTTTGCATTTTAATTTCTCTCTTTGCTGTCTCGCGCCAGCGTTTGTAGCTATTCAGCGATTCTTGATTTACGTTTAACTTTCTGATTCGATTTGTTGTCGTTGATGTCGCTGCGAGTGAAAATCCGCAATCCACACTGATCCGGCAGTAAAAAAGTTTCTGTATTGGCGGGAAGGTCAAATGTGCATTGATAAGTGCTTAAGTTACAGTTGGGAAAGTTTCTCTGCGAATTTTTCCGTTGTTAATTTTTTTATTGCTTTTTGTTAGCAGTAGTTAACTGCACAGAGATCTTTTGTCGCTAATTTGATTTGTGTCAAGTGGCACAGACTTGTTCGCCAATTCATTGGAAGGTGATTGTGCAGAAAAGAATTCCAATTGTAATATGAATGTATTAGTTCAACTAAAGAGCTTAAATGTCCTTTTCTGAATATGAGATCGTACTAAATATGGCTTACGGAAGGGCAAGAGATATAGTTAATGCGGCTGCATGATGATTTTTAATTGTATTTTGTTGGTACAAATTTGTTTGCGAAATCTGGACGAAAACGAGGATATTGTTAGTACGAGCCTTTTGAAGGCCAAAAAAAATAGCTAAAGTCGTTCTGGCTCGTCTCTTTGCATGTCCGATTCTTAGTCAAAACTGACTAACGCATGCTAGAAATATTGGAACAATAGTAAAAGTTTATCCATTTTAAGGTTCCCTATTTTTTTTAAAGAAAAAACACAGAACTTCAAATTTAATGGGGAATGTTTATTATCATTCGAAAGAAAATTGTTTGACATATATTTTTTGAAGATTATTTCTTTGAAAAGTTGCCCGAGGCCAAGTCTCAGATGGTCCATCCGTTGAGTCCAAATTTCGATGACTCGTTCGAGCATTTCGTCTGGTAACTGGCGAATGACACGCGTGATGCTTTGCTCCAAAGCCTGAATCTAAGCTTAGTTGTACGCATAAACTTTAGACTTTACGTATTTCCACAGAAAAAAGTCTAATGGTGTGATACCATATGATTTTGGTGGCCAATTGACCGGCACAAAACGTGAAATTATCTGCTCACCGAAGTGTTCTCTCAATAAATCCATTGATTGATACGATGTTGGGGAAGTAGCGCCGAATTTTGAAAACAAATGTCGCCGAGATCACGAGCTTCAAATTTCAGACGTCAAATAGTTGGTTATCATGGCGGGATAATGGTCGCCATTTACGGTTACGGTCTCACCGGAATCATTTTTGAAGAAATATGGACCGATGATTGTACCGGCTCACAAGCCACAGCAAACCGTCTTGTTTTTTGGATGAAATAGCAGCTCTTGAATGTCTTTAGATTGCACTTGGTCCCAAATGCTGCAATTTTGTTTGTTTACATGCATTATCGAAGACCAAACTTTGTCTCGAAAGTCCTCGGATCTTCTTGGAATTTTTCAAGAGCCCATAGACCGCAGCGACGCTGTTAGAGAAGGTCGAGTGGCTTCAGCTCTTGCACAAGCTATATCTTGAAGGCTTTAAATTTTAAATCACACGTAAAATGCGCCAAGTCGTTCCATACGTCAGCCCGAGTTGCTGCGAACGGCGCCAAATCGATTCTTCACGATCTTCGTGTAACCTCTCAGCTAAGGCTGCTGTATTTTCTTCACTGCATGCTGGACGTGGTCTATTCGGTCGAATATTATCCAATAATAAATACTGGGTCTCAAGATAGGTGATCGTGTTGCGAATAGTACGCTCAGTAGGCCGACTATGTTGACCATAAGTTGATCGAAGCGCCCGAAACACATTCTTTACAGAAGGAGAATTTTCGTAGTAAAGTTTAATGATGTGTTCAGGCGTGAGCCCTTCCTTGATGAAAGCCCAAATAATATGAGAGAGTGACGCGACACACGCGTGATCTATCAAAAAAGGCTACTGAGAAAAATACCTATACTTGGATCACTTTATGTGATCTGTATGCAACCCGAACCCAACGGATGAATATAGTTATAGACCCAATATGAATATATATACTGCAAACGTCAAGCTCTCACTATTTCCTCCTTTAAGCAACTTTTGAATGCCTTAAGCTCAGTTCTTTGGCTACTGACTACCATCCGGAAACTCAAAGTTATCGCTTACGTTTCGAAATCAATCAAAAAACATATTGAAATATTTTTGGTATTATAAAAAAGCACCCAAAGACTTAACCTATTATTTCCTTATAGTATTTATAACAACCATTACTTCCGGAAGTTTAGTGTTAATATTAAATTCTTTCATAGCGGGAAAAGCTACTCATTTTCTTCTCTTGCGAAATAATCCCTTTTCTTACCAGACACTGTCAACATAATCAAATTAAGTACCCAACACACATGCCGCCTTATCTAGATTGTGCAACAGATGAGTTGCCAAGCCGCAGAATAGGGTTCCTAAGCGCCTTTACGGACACTCGGCACACACACACCAACACAAATGCATTGTTCTTTTGCCTGAAGTTGGTGGTAAAAATAAATTCTACAGTGAAATGTCAGCGAACAAGAGCAGCAAGCGAAAAGCTGGAGTGTAGTCTTGCAGAAGCCACAGCAGATAGCTTTGGTGTCTTATGGAAATGGTACCGCTATATGAGCAACCAGTCATGTGCATGCGATGGAATAAGGTGTCTTATTTGTTGGTTGCGCTTGAAGCAAAGATTGCAGTGTTTAACTGTGGATTGTTCAATATGCCGTGAAATTCTATTAATTCGAAAGGTTGCTTTGGAGTAGCAAGGCAATGTGTTGTTGCTTTCAATCATGGCTAAGGGGTGAGAAGAGCTCGAAATAATTTGTAGACTAAATACAGAGTTTACTAAATTTTCCATGAAATTTATAACATCCAGAAAGCAACGTCGGAGACCCTATAAAGAATATATACTCGTATAAGTAAATGATCAGTATGTTGAGCTGAGTCGATTTAGCAATGCATAAGCGAACTAGTCACTCAGTTTTTGAGATATCGATCTGAAATCCTGTATGCGTCCTATTCTGCCGAAGAAGCTACTGTTTTGACAGAATCATTGCTGTAGAGTTTCTATAACAAATAGCTGCCATATAAAGTGAACGATCAAAATCAAGTCCTTGCATGGAAAAATTTTTTAGTTCACGAGATATCTTCATGAAATTTGGCATGGATTTTTATCTAAGGCTCCGTTATAAGCTCTGAACGAATTATTCAGATCGGATCACTATAGAATATAGCTGCCATACAAACTGGCCGATTATCATCGAGTTGTATAGAAACTTTTTTATTTGTGAAGGGTCTTATAGCTTCGTGCAGCCGAAGTTAATTTCTTATCTTATTTAAATAGCAACTTCAACCTTCAAAAAAACAAAAATCTCATTTAAATGAATTCAATTCTTATTAGGCAACAGAGTCTGCGACAGCAATAAAAATTGTTGGCAATATATCAACGAGATGTGTTAATGAAAACAAACGTGCGCGTTAAATCATTGCATAGTTACAGGCGTGCAAGCCACGACAAGCCCGGCTAACCAACTGGTTGACCGTTAGAGCAGTTTCTGTTAATTTCATTCTTGTTGCCTTTGATGTAGCGCTACATACAGTGCATTTAAAATGCAATAACTGGATTAGATGCGCTCATTCCTAACCATAATGCGCTCAGCCACACACACTCAGCCACGCAACCTGTCAGGTGTGCTTGCGGAGCTTTCATCCTTTACTAACACAAAGTCTATTATTGCGCTCATATCTTGTGCTTACTCTAGTTGTTGTTATTGTTGTTATTCACTCTGTTATTTATAGAGTTTTTAACACAATCACATTGGCGTTGACATTGGTCCGGCAGCTGGTGGACGGCAGCCGCCGGCAGCACCCTGTTGCTGTGCGTGCGAATGTCTGCATGTAGTTGTGTATATATGCATATATACATATGTACATATCTTACCTGTGTTCATTTCTAGCTTGCATATAGGTGCGTTTGTACATTTGTCTCTATTTAGCCGTTAGTTTGTCGCATGGCATTGCACTTATCTCAGTTTATTAAAAATTCATCCATTCTGTGTTTGCAGCGCAATCTGATATATACGTACATATACAGAGAAATAAATGGAATCGTTTGTGTTTACCATATATTTATAGCAGTGCACTGAAAATGTGTTATTGCTTTACATTTTTTGTGTAACGTGAATTTGTTTAAATCTAATTGCATTAGCAAGCTTTGTTTTGATTTGATAATAGGAATAGACCTGCATATGAAATTAGGGTTAAAAAGGAATACTTATTTCTCACAAAAAAATTGCTAAAAATGGGTACAGCAATACACGGAATCTAACCAAAGTTTATTTCTTATTATTTTGTGTTTAAGCCCGATTTCCACTTAGTTCTTTCTTATTAGAAATACAAATCTAAAATGGGGACTTGGAATATCGTTACTCCTTATTAAGATATGCTTTAGCTGAGTTGCAAGTCAGCATGGGAATTTAAAGTGCCCATACACGAGCACGCAAGAACGTTCGATCGGTATGAATTCGTTTGCCCTTACACGACACACAAATCCATTTTGCGTTCGTTATTCACAGAGTTAACATGTGCGACAGGCAAGTGGAACATTTCTTGGAGCATTTTTATCTATTTCTTTGTATTTCGTTAATAAGTTATTCCAACTTTTATTTTTCTCAATGTTATTTTTATATTTATCACTTTTCGTTTGCCAAATTGCCAAATCATTTTTTATAAGATCAATAAATTCTGATACGAAATCTTTATTAAGGGGGAGCCTGCTTTAGAAGCTTCAAACAATCGATTTTTTTTTTGCTTAAATCTCTTTAAAAATTGTCTAAGAATATGCCCCAAAGTTATCGATGGGAATTCGAAATATTATCGATGCTAGAAGGGAAATAGTGACGGAGCTTCTAGCAGATATACATATGTATGAGCGCTTGGGCAAAAAGCGAAAACTTTGAAGCGTGATTTCTCGGTTTTTCATTTTTACGATTATTCTTAATTGGCGGGCAGGATAGAAAAAAAACTAAACGTGGTGTGGAATTAGGGCAAAGTTTATTATCATTGGCATAAAATTATCTTCTATTTAAACTAAAAAAAATATTAAGAAAAGTCAAGTTTTAACATATTTTTAAACAGCATAAAGTAAAATTTTTTTGGTCAAAAGCCACTATTTATTCAATTTTTAAAAAATTTTACACTTTTTTTTGGAATTTTCTTTGTTTAACTAGAAGATAAATTAATAAAAAATGTGAATCTCTTTGAATTTTTTGTTTCTGATAGAAATTGCGACCTGCATCCTGCCCGCCCTCCGAAAAATGTACATGCGAGATGCATCGGGCAATTGCTTCCCAAAGGCAGAATATCAAAGATTTCATATCCAAAAAATTTGTGAAAGATGTTCAAATATATAACTATAAAGCCTAGAAATTTCGCTTGAATCAATTATTTCTTTCCCTCCCAAAAAAATCCTCAAAAAAATCGATTTTTTCAAGCCTCGAAAGCAGGCTCTCCCCTTAACACTTGCCATTGTCCGCGATCTTCACTGTTCGGCGACACGAGAGAAAAGAGATTTTGTGCGCAGACAAGACCATACACGATACACATGTTCGCGCACCGATCGTAAAAAATCAAACATTTTCGCGAACATGGATCGGTACGCGAACAAGCCCATACACGATAAACCGCAAGCGCACACAAACCGATCGAACGCGCTTGTGTGCTCGTGTATGGGCACTTTTAGCTGAGACGTCCACCAATGCTCAATAAAACTTTTAAAGCAAATTACTTTTATATGATACTACAGGACCCGTCCACGCTTCACTGTGGCTGGTACATAGATAGTACTACCACTACCATCTATATGATTTCTATTAGCTGGATTATAACAATTAGTTAATGAGATATAGCATTTTTGTGAAGCCACTTTTGTTAGTTTATAAAAAGATGGATCATAAAGCATTTCGTGTGTTAATAAAGCATTAAGGTCTTTTTGAGGAAAATACTGTTGAATTTGGGCTCAGGGAAATCCACCATTGAAGAGATATTTGCTAAACTGGAAACAGGCGAAATGAACACTGAGGACAATGATGATGATTATTTTGTACTATTCCAAATACTTAGCAATTTTATTAGTTTTGAGGAAGAATCTGTTTAAAATTGTGCGCATATAATCAAAGGATACTTACAAACATGAATTTAGAACAAATGCATATGATTTGAAATATAATTTTTGTATTTATGAGTTGTATTAAATTTTGACATAAAGAGATGAAATGTATCCTATGTCCTTACCCTGGTTCTAAACTACCTCCCCACCAATTTTCAGCCTAATCGTTTCAGCCGTTCTTGAGTTGTAAATGGTGTAACTAACACAACTTTCTTTTATATATTTGTATATAGATTTGACCACTAAATTGGAAAAAAAGGTTTGAACAAGTTATAAAAGTCAAACTACAATAACAGAAATATAGTTTTTTTTTGTATCTTAGATGCAATAAACGAAACTATAGCCGTTAACGACCATTATTTTTTTCCACTCAAATATGTTGAGCTTTGGCTCTGAAAAGGTTTTTCTGCGGCGAGTTCTTCTTTACTACTCAAATACACTCAATCATTTCAAGAGTCAGAACCAATGAAATCGGGTATTTAAAAATTGATTCCAAGACACGTGGAAAAACAATTTTGCAAGGTGCATGAAAGTTACAAAATGCATCGGATTGCGACTGGTGATGAAAAATGGAATTTTTGAATACAAAAATTCATATGTGAAACTTGGCTAACCACTCAAATCAACAGCCAAGTCAAATATCTATGACGCTCTATATTTGATGGCATCAGAAGGGCTTGCTTTATTTTGAGTTACTAAAACCTTAAAGAGCAGCTGGTACCATGAGAGTTGAAGAGGGAAACCAAGCCTGCTGAATAGCAGTCTTAGCGAAAAACTGCATGCATCAGCTTCTTTGTAGAATATGGTCGGACTAAAGCATCCCCGACGATTGGAGTGTAATTCGATCCGCCTAATCCACAAAGAGGGAGACCCCTCAATTTGCGCCAACTACCTTGGGATAAGCCTCTTTAACATCACCTGATTGGACCTTATCAGGCTTTAGAGCTGGAAAATCAACAACTGACCAAATTTTCACCATGCGCCAAATCTTGGAAAAGACACGTGAAAAGAGGATCGACACACACCACCTCTTCGTCGATTTTAAATCTGCTTTCGACAGCAGAAAAGAGGCTGCATTTATGCCGTTAAGTCTGAATTTGGTATCCCTACAAAATAATACGGCTATGTAAGCTGACGTTGAGCAATACCAAAGACTTCGTAGGATCGAGAAGGACCTCTACGATCTGTTCGATGCCAAACGCGGTTTTAAACAAGGCGACTCGAGCTGCAGAGCTCAATCGAGAAGGCATAGTCTTTTATAAGAGTGTACAGCTGCTGGCGTACGCCGATAATATTGATCTTACTGGCCTCAACACAAGCGCTGTTAGTTCTCTTTTCTTTAGACCAGATAATGAAGCGAAGAAAATGGGTCTGGTAGTAAACGAGAGCAATGCGAAATATCTCCTGTCAAAAAACAAACAGTCGTCGCCCTCGAGACTTTGCTCCTATGTCACTGTTGATAGTCATAACTTCAAATAATTTCGTCTGTTTTGGAACTAATATTAACACCAACAACAACATCATGGAGCACGAGATTCTTCTTACACCGTACCAGAACTTCTTTGCCCAAAAATTTTTTTGATTTAAGACTTTCACAAATTTATCTGATACTCATCTCTATGTCCACAAATACAATCTATATATATATATTTCTAACAATTTCCAGTTTATGTATCATATTTTTAAAGCACATCGGTCTTTTAATTCGCCACATATAGCCAAATATTGTGAATTTTCTTTGGATATATAAAAATCAAGCAAGTTATTAAATATTTCAAGTTTGAATTAAGGAACTATTATTCATATTTGGAACTAATATTAAAAGAAGAAGATAATTTAGCACTAATAAGCAGATTTTTAGATTTCAGCGCCCTCTATTGAACAACTTTATATGCCCACTCATGTAAATGTGTAAGAAATTATGGAGAATTTTAGTTTTTCCAAAGAATATTTCATTATAAAGTATATACTGATCAGCAATTTTGGTGTAAGTATATAATTTGGATATGCTTAAGTATTGAAAATATAATAAAAGTATTTTTAGATGCCTTAAATCAATAAGTTTTCCTCCACTTAAGCCACTTTAACTAATTTACTTTTTGTGTCTAAAGTGTAAATTGTAAATAGCTTTCAATCAAACATGTAATCAATATAAAATCAAACAAGACATCCCCAAACGCCTTTTCAGCGGGAAAGCTCCAAAGCCCACTGCATATTTAAAAGAAAAACAACAAAAGCAATCACTTGTTGCATTTGAATGATTTATATGATAATTCTGATTAATATTAAATGCACACACTTATAAACAATTGCATTAGCATACATGAGGTGAGACACTCCCCTTGCGTCAAAATCAGAAAAAACGTCAATCAGTGTGTAACAGTTTAAAGCCCAGTGCGACTATCAATCAAAATCGTTGTGATGCTTGAACACCTGAGACAAATGTGAACGCTTTCCTGGAGTGAGAGTATAAATATATGCACGAATATACAGATATGTGTGTTTAGAAAGATATTCAAATACAAAAAGAAGCAACAAGCTAATATTTTTAATTTTAATAAAATAAAGGACGAAAAAGTCACTCTTTCAAGTATTTTCTTAAATGTAGACAAAGAAATAATATCTTAATTAATTTTTTTTTTTAATTTGAATTTTGTTCAATATCTATTACATAAAATTTTCTTATACAACTTTTTTATTATTATTTTTTTTTGTATTTGCTGTATGATGAAAGGATTTTTTTGCTACCGTCAGTTGCGTTACGTGTCATTGTGAAAGCAAACATACAAAGAAGTATTTTCTTGTCAACCAAATCTATTGCAGCATCCAGTTTTTCTTATGCGAACCCTTGAAGCCTTTCTTTGTTGTTTCGTAAACTCTTTAGTTATTTTATTTGCACTGCCGTTGTTTGTTTGTGCAATTCTCTGCTTTGCTCAAAAGTATTTTTTTGCAGTTTTTGGTTCTTCTTCGTATATGCTCAATGTTTTCGCAAGCTTTCTCTGCGTTTTCGAAATGTTTTTCTTGTACTTCCTTTGTTTTGTTGTAATTTTGGTGTGAAATTTCCAGAAGGCGTATGAACAGAAACATGTCTATATCTTATACTGTTGATATGTGTGATGCAATGTCAAATTATATTTTATTATTTTTCTTCACATCTTTTAATCGGTGTTTTCTTCCTTTGATTTGCTGAAAAAAGAAAGGAGTTAGGAGATATCTATATTCAGCAGATATGCTAACAAACATGATGAAGGGTTCAGTAAAAAAGTTTATCGTCCACCGCGGGGTATCTTCGCCCAATACCACTCGAATTGGTAGGTAGGTTATAATCTGATTCTGAAACCCACTTTTTGCATGGTGTGAAACCCAATGAACCGTGCATGCATTTGTATATAATGTTAAGAGTTAAAGAATGTTGGATACAGAGTAACGGTAAACCATATATTAATAGTACGGATTCCAGATAAAGAAATCGATACTACAAGGGATCTCACATGAACATAAAAACTCTCCTAAATCGACAAAAAGTTTTGAGCTTATCACATATTTGTTGAGATGGATAATGTCAGTTTCGGCAATGTCTCCTGTTCCGTCGGAGGTAAGACTGCCGAGGTGATTGAACCACAGTCTTACAAAGCCTGTGCAATGGAGGAGAAAGTGGTTTGACGTTTCCACCTTACCCTACTCCAACCAAGATAGTACAATTTGCATCCGAAATGATTTTTAGCCTGAAAGCCTCTAGGCTCTGTCCAGTAAGAACCTACGAGTGTGCAGAGATGAACTTTATTTATTTTAGAACACCGACAGAGTATCACCACAGATCAAAGGTTCGCCATCTATTTTATACTCTCGCAACATGTTGCTACAGAGCATTATAGTTTTGTATATCAAGTGGTTTGTACAACCTAAAATCGAGATTAAATATTTATAAGTTATATAGATGATATACGTATTCCTTTGTACCATGAGGAGATTGTTATTGCGAATAAGCGAAATCGGAACATTGTCACGTCTACAAAATACCGTTATTCGAAAGTCAAATATGTGGATCCCAGTGTATATGGTTGATTTTTGTTCGAAAATATCAGGCAATCTGTAAGAATTCTGATAATACTTTATATGTATTTAAAAAATAGGTTGTATCGGGTCAATATTTCCTTTAGCAAATTCTTTCTCCTGGGCAAAAAATAGTAAGACTTTTTCATTTAAATTTCGCGTGAAAACCCATTTTCCGAAATTCTTTTCCGGTTGGAATCATTGGTTAGGTTACGCTAAGGAGAGGCTAGCTTTACTGAGGTCAAAGAGATAACTATATCTGTTTCAATCGATCTTGGGCCAACAGATTTTTACGACAGCGCATGTACCGATGGGGGCCCAGCGTTGGCTAGGCCTTTCTTTAATAGCTCAACAGCTATACAATTTCTTGCATTTCCTCTGCGGCCTGGCACCCATATCAGTCGTATCACAAAGACACTTGATCCTATTGATAGCGAGGTTACGCACTCCTTGACCAACCCAGTTAATGAGTATCGCTACCCTGCTATCTGAGTAGATAGTCATTTCTCGGAAGGAGGCTGCACTCCGGAGCACAATTCCTTCGCCGATATATGGGCAGAAAACGAGCCGCCAGAGTTCGGTAAGGCGATTCCATGGTCCAAGTGATCCGATATGAAGTCAAAATGTGTGAGGATTTCCAAATGTTCAGACACAAATTCTTTTAGGAGTCTGATAGCAACTTTCGCAGCCGTACATCTTCCGACGATGTCTATTTACACTAAGTGCAAGATGGCGTTAATTGTCGTGATTGGAGTTCCCCTTAGTACACGACACATGCTGATGAACGCCGACCGTTGAACGCTATCGAGTTTCTTTGCAAGTGTGGTCTTTTCTAGACCCCTCCACAATATAAAGACTGTATGGAACATAATGAGCTTGACTGTGGTGTCGTAGAGCCATAGGACCACTTTCGTTTAGAGACCACATCTTTTGTCAATGGCATCAGTATAAGGCAATCGATGTATTTTTATACCTTGAACAGGGTATATCAAGCTTGTCACGAAGTTTGTAACAACCATAAGGAAGCGTCAGAGACCCTATAAAGTATATATATAAATGATCAGTATGACGAGCTGAGTCGATTTAGCCATGTCCGTCTATCTGTCCGTCTGTATGTATACATACGAACTAGTCCCTCAGGTTTTAAGATATTGAAATTTTGAAAGCGACATTTTCTCCTCAAGAAGCTGCTCATTTGTGGGAATTGCCGATGTCGGACCACTATAACATATAGTTGCCATACAAAATGAACAATCGGAATCAAGTTCTTGTATGGAAAACTTTCGCATTTGACGTGCTTATGGTAATAATATAATCTCCGAAAAAATTGTTCAGATCGGATTACTATAGCATATAGCTTCCGTGTAAACTGAACACATAGTTACTAAAAGAAATGCACCTGCGAAGGGTATATTAGCTTTGGTGCAGCCGATGTTAACGTTTTTTCTTGTTTGCTTTCTCTTTGATATTCGGCTATCATGAAAGCTTCCTATCCTGAATGAGCCCCAGTTATTTCACTGTATTCGCCGGTTGCAGGGATCTTGTATCGTCTAGTAAATAAAACCATCTCAGATTTTTTTGTATAGATGGCGGGATCACTGCCGACTGCCTAATTTGTTACGACGCTGAGATACACTTGCGTGAAGTCATGTACAATACTCAGGAACTTTTCTTTGACATTAATTGCTACATCTGTCCGTATCAACCATCAATATTCCAAATAGTTTAGACCGACTCAGGAGTTGTATTTAATTGGTTTCAAAACAGAACAACTGTTACAAAGCTGTAAGCACTTAATCTCATATAAAAATATGTATATATTAACTGTATTCTGTTCATTCCCTTATCAAGCGGACCAGCTAAGAAAGTCAAAACACACAAAAAATACGTTTAATCTAGTAAACGAAAGTCGTGCAACAACAACAGCCACGCAAACAAAGCACCAAATAAACTAGTTGAAATAACAGTGAGAAAACAACAAAAAGGTAAATGTCATAATAGCTTTGTAATAGCAACAGCATTTATTAACTGTTATTTATACACATTATGCGCAGCAAATGTCAAAAGAAGAAGAAGAAGACGAAAAAATGAAATAATGCCACACAGTTGCAAGTCCAAAAGGGGGAGAAAAGCTAGCAAATTGTTTTTGTCTATAGGCAAGTGTACTATTTAATAAGTTTATATACTATATGTACATATATATATATGTACGTATGAGTATATATTGTTGACAGCGAAAAGCGTCAAGTCACAAACTGCTCATCAGTCTTGTGGCGCGACAATGAGCAACGTCACTAAAGCAAATGCCTAGCTGTTGATACACACACAAACAAACATATATGTATGTATATAAAGTCCTAGTTAATATATATGTATATGTATGTTAAGGCATATATATCAAAGTATTAGTTAATGTAAACTCAGTATTTAACGGCGTTGCACAATCTACAGCGACGCCCACCGCCCACAAGCCACCGCATCGGCTGTCTTCCAGCACTTCCGACAGTTCGTCTGTAATTATGAGTGACTACTTACAACTACAACTAAATAATGTATATGTGTTGTTGTGTGTATGTGAATGTGTTTACGCTTTCGTGTTGTATTCTCGCTATCTCCGTTATATTACGCGTATCACTGTCACTCTGTGGCACTCGGCGTGGCAGGAAGTGCGAAGCGCCCGCTGGCGTTTCTGGAACAACGCGCTAACTACCTCATTTTGTGGCCGCGCCAGAGAAGCCATTGCGGGTAGGGAGTTGTTACAAAAAAGCACAACAACAACAAAAAATGTTTAAATGTAGCATTGCATTGTGTCCTTTGACGGCGGTAAATGCTAGAACATTTATTGCTGTTGTTGTTGTTGATGATAATGCAATTTTCCGTGCTGGCTTGTGTTAAGCAATTGCATTGTTGTTGCATGGCCATTGTTGAATGTTGCACAATTTTCTTTAATGTTGTGTAGTTTACATGTTTTTGTTGTTTTTTTACTAGGCTTTGTTGTATTAAAGTTTTTCTATGCAGTGAAATTTGTTGTTGGTTCCATTAAATTGTTGGCATTTATTTTAAATTCTTTTGGGTAGTTCTGTTTCTTCTCTTTAAAGTTGTTGCATAAAGTGTTGAGTTAACAGACAATGAGAAAATGCAGGCTCAAAGTCTAGTCACCTATACAAATTTTTATAGAAATATATCCTCGTGGACAGAAACATGATTATTGTTAGGGAAGAAACCCTAAAAGTATTCGACGCAGTACCTGCCGGGGGAAGCAGAGGAAGACCACCACTTCGTTGGAGAGATCTTGTGGAGAAGGACCTGGCTGCACTTGGTATCTGGAATTGGTTACAAATTGCTTAAAGAAGAAGTAGTTGTTGTTAATTCAGCTATAATCGCGTAAGCGGTGTCTACACCAGTAAAGAAGAAGAAGAAGAAACCCCAAAACCTTGAAACCAGAGTAACTCCGATATCTATCGATACCATAACCTGTTTTTCGGAAAAGACTATTAAGTCTACTTTACGGGATTAATTCCAGGTCCAATAAGATGTTGACGATCAGTAAGTGAAAAATTCTAAAACTATCAACAACAAGTTTTCCAAAATTACGATCAACAAATTCAAAGAAGAAATAAGTACAACCTCTAGGGTGATCTGTTACCCGCTAACCGTGCGTGGAAGGCAAATTAAGGAATCTCTAGTAGTAGGTGACAAGCCTCAGTGGAATCTCAGGGAACTGGAAAGCTGACGAGTTGTTAAAAAAGAGCAACGTCTTAGCCCCCCTATCAGTAGAATACGAATGAGTCGGTACTCCGTTCTCTTCGTGCTTTTAACGACAGGATAGCTGGGCTCAAGGGAACTTGGAAGTCACTGGGCTACCATTAGTTCTTAAACTATAGCAAATATCCTTTTGGTTCAGGGTGAATAAATCATCGCCATCAGTGAAGCTAGTTTTTCCCATGTTGCAGATCATATCTCTATAGGGGCCCATATGATAAGCTTGAGAATTTTATCGGATGCTATTTGGAAGAAAACGAGGTCGAATCATCTCAACAATTAATTTTTGGTGTACAACCTTTGCATTGGGAGTTCACACTTTACATCCTGCTAAGCTGGTGGGAATAGAAATAAAACGTCAAAGCAGATTTGTATGGGCCTCAAGGCCTTTTCTAAATTTATAGGGTCTGAATACACGAATTCTATTTAAAGGCTTCATTGAAGTAAAGTGAAGGAAGTGGTTTTAGATAAAATATCTAATTTTGGTATCTACAGGTTTTGGTTTGGGTTGGTGGGGAATAGTGCTAGAACATTCTTCTTTGAAAGTAATTGAGCTTAAGGCAATAAGTTTCAACGGAGTTCTTTTCACGATAGAAACATTTGTCATATAAGTAATTGTTGCAAGGTCTAAGAATATTTTCGAGTTCTTCTTAGGAATTTTTAGCTATGAATTGAGTGAGCTCCAATGCAACATAAGATACCAACCGGTTGTAAAACAATATGATACTATGCAAACAAGATTCTCTAGTATTATTTTATTTGGACTCACCGGACGTAAAGAGTGTTCCAAAAATATTATATACATATGTTGATGAAGAGCAAAAGAACGATAATTATTATCAAAAAGTCTTTAAGTAACTGATCGAAGAATTTTAGAGAAAAACTTTAATAATCGAAAAAAGAAGTTTCATTATTCTAAAGTATGACCTCTGAACGAGGGAAAGACGAAATATCTCCTGTCATCAAACAAACGATCGTCGCACCCACGAATTGGCTCCCACGTCACTGTTGACAGTCATAACTTCGAAGTTGTAAATAATTTTGTTTGTCTTGGAACCAGCATTAACAGCAACAACAGTGTCAGCCTCGAAATCTAACGCAGAATATCTCTTGTCACTTCGGACTGAGTAGGCAATTGAGAAGTAAAGTTCTCTCTCGACGTGCGAAGGCCAAACTCTACAAGTCCCTCATCATCTCCGTCATCGTATATGGTGCAGAAGCATTTACGATGACAACATCTGTTGAGTCGACGTTACGAGTTTCTAGAGAAATGTCGTCCGAATGGATGAAAACTCTCCAGCTCTGAGAGTATTCGACGCAGAACCCGTCGGGGTAAGCAGAGGAAAATCTACTCCGATGGAAAGACGAAGTATCGTTTATGAAGAGATCTTCGTTTTTTGGAGATTATTTGTATACCTCTTTTTGCTGTTGGTAACATTTCGAAACAACTTTGTGCTGCTACAGTAAATAAACATATGTATATTACTGAGTTACAAGCAGCAGTGACGTTCACAACGGCGAAGGCCGCATAGTTTATGCCAATCAAGAACTTTTGCTTGCACCGCAATAGCCCTGGGCTCTAGCGGCAACAACAAAAGCAACACAAAGCGCTACTTAGATGTGATCTCTCTTGTTACCCCTGCTGCTTTTGGCATTAAATTGAAAGGCAAAAAAGCAAATTGCAGCAGCGGGAGACGACGGACGCACATACTTGCTGGAATTAGTTTTGCTGTGCGCTACTGATTGGAAGGAGTGTAAGAAAGCTTTAATCCGCTTCGCCACCTTCACGCAATTGTCTATTTTATTTACCAACTTCACCGCCACACCCTCACCAAACAATCGGTAAAGGTGCGAGGTGCAAATGAAAATCATTGCTGTCAGCGTTGGCACAATGGAAGCAGGGGACATCATGAATTGAAGAAAAAACACTGACGCCGGTGAAGTCCGTATAACGGTCACCTGCAGGTGCAAAACCGCATGTGATGTCCTTTCGTGATGTGTCAGGATTTTTCTACGCTTTTTCTTGCCACTAACTATCATTTGCTCTATGGCCGATTGTCCTCGGTCGCGTGGTGTACCGCTACTTTTATTACAAATTGGTTTCCAGTAGTTTTCACATGTGTCACGCTCAAATTACTGCATATAACACGCATTCGTTAGCCGGCAAAGCGGAGAATGAAATTAACAAAGTGAAAATAACAAATAAAAAGTGGGATTGTTTTGTAAAAAAAAAGAAAAGAAAATGAGACTATATACTTGTGGCTGAATTGAAGGACATGCATACAATAGCTAGTGGCGCTGTGGCAAAAAATGAAAACGAAAGTGTTTTCACACCACTTTTATATATATTTATGTAAGAATACATATACTCATATAACGTTTAACACACCGAATGTGTATCTTGGATATATGGTCTTATTTGAATATAACCAAGCACACCATAGAGCAAAAGTTCTTGGTCTTAATTTTCAAGAACTCATCTGGTGTATTAAGTCGGACCAATTTATGGTGATCATTACCTCAGCTAAGGGTTTGTTATATGTATGTCAACTTGACATTGTTGTGATCCGAGTTGCTTATGATTTGTGTACCATTATTATAGATGGCTTTAGAAATTTGTATCTCGTATAGTATAAGTGCGATCGGATTACTTTATATAGCGTTAGAAATCTAAAATTCAGTGCTAAATACTTCTTAGACGGTTTTGTGATTTTTAACTCAGTATTGTTTCAGCACGTGACAAATATGGACACGATCAAAGCGAAAATACGCCATATCTTGCAATTTTTCTTTGATAAATGCGAAAATGCAGCCAGGTTTCGTGGATTCCTTTCCTGTAATTTTGATGACAAAAATGTAGGAAAATATCAATAAAGTATTGAAAATTGCCGCTTCGGTTATATAAGCCCAGTTTTGATTGCCCGGGAGTTAAACATTGCATACAAAACCACTCGAAACCATTTAAATAGGACGAGATAGAAAATGAAACTCATGAATCGGATTTCCATCTGCGAATCACTGCTCAATCTCAACCCAAATCGAGGCATTTCTGAAGGATGGTATTGGTATAGGTGGGTCATTTATATCAACATCAAGTTTGGCCAAGCGAAGATTGTCGGTGTGTATGGTGGGATTGGTAGGGAGTCATCTACAATGAGCTGCTCCCCAATGGCGAAGCTCTTAATTTGGATCTGCACCATCAATAATTGGATCGTCTGAAGGAAATGATCGCCCAAAATCAGCCAGCTTTGGCCAATAGAAAAGGACAGCGACAGGCCCCACACATCAGTGCCTCGCCAGAGCTCCGGAAGTTTGAGTGGAAGGTTCTAAAAAGCGGTATAAATGCAATAAACAGGTATAAATATGGAAGAAATATAGGTAGAAGAAATGAGCATGCTCTATAATGTATTTTTCTTATTTGTTATTTCAAGATCTTTTTAGTATTTCTGTGCAATACTAATTAATCTTACTGAATTTAGAAAAATGTACTGAGTTTATGTTCCAAGTATTTTTCTTTGAATCATAAGATAACACAGCCATTGTTTTATAAATCCAATTGGATTATAGAGTTTATGTTTACTGGTTCGTTTGCCATAACTGTTCATGTACATATGTATGATTATATTTCTCCTTCGCTTATAATTTTTCATCTCTCTTAAGGTGCGTTCTTTTATTCATTTGTTGTTGGATGTGAAGTTAGTGAGTAGTTGCGTTTTCACCTTTAATTTTTCTCTTTGTCAATTTCTTTTTTCTCATTATTATTATTTTTTTCTCTATCTACTCCTGCTGTTTGGCGTCCCTTTGTACTGATATCATGCTATTTTTCGAGGGTGCATATAAATACCAATATATATACATATGTGTTAGTTTTCATGCAACATACACGTATATGTATGTATATATGTGCAGCGCACACAGTGACTCCTTATATTTTACGCTTGAACTTTTGTCTCCGCTTGACACGCACACAAATAAATTACCCGAGCTTTTGTACATGTGTATCTGTTTGTAACGGTATGCTTGGAAATGCTTAGAAGGCTAAATAAGGTGACATCACTTGACATGAAAATTTACCGCAATTTTCACGTGTATAAAAATGGCAATTTTTCGCTTACGGTATATATGAAAATGAAAGCGAAAATTGACAAAAGTCATTGATTTAATTAAATTTATGGTCCCGGAGAGCTAAGCAATTTGCTGCTTTGCGAGGTGACACGGTATTTAATTTTTGTATTTATTTGACTGAGTGCTGAATTCAAACTTGTGTGTTAGCAGATATGCGTATATTTGGATATTCGCCAAAAATCAGCCCTTTAAGGGTGGGATACTTTAAATGCGATTTCAATTTAAGGTTTGTCTAGTATTAACATAAAAAAATATATAGAGACATAGCACGTAGATGGAGCGAGCTGTACAAGTTATACGATGCCATTGGCATCGTTCAGCGAATTAAGAGACAGTATCTACGCTAGGTATGTCGTGTCGTCCGAATGGATGAAAACACTCCAGATTTGAGAGCATTCGACACAGTATCCGCCGGAGGAAGCAGAAAAGGAGGAAGACCTCCACTCCGTTGAAAAGATCAGGTGGAGATGGATTTGGGTCCAGTTGGCGCCAAATAGCGAAGAGGAAAAACGCCTGCGCACTGTTGTAAACTCGGCAATAACCGCGTCTACGCTAATAAAGAAGAAGAAGCACGAAAACTCGTTCCTCTATTTATTTCATTTCTTCTCACATTTAGTGCCATATACAAACTATTATTACCAAGATTACCAGCACTTATACATTAGAATCATTCAACAAATTATATTCACTAAAAGCACTAAAGCATTTAAATCCCCATAGCCAAATTTTCGCAGCTGGCGATGGCACATAAATTATGCCTCCACCAAGAGAAAAGAGGAATCCGTACAAGGCGCACCAAAACTGCATAGAAATAAAATCCAAATGAGAGGGGCGAATCGAAAATCTCATAATTTCGGCATATTTTACTAATATTTTACTATGCCATATTTGCACACGCCCGATTGAGCGCGCGAGCGTGACGTCTGGCATGCCACAGCCAAGGCCAACACGGTCACCGGTCAGTTGTTGGTAGTTGCCGACCGAAGTCGGGTGGGGTAAAGCCAAAAAGTGTCGCACACAAATGGCCAGCAAATGCGTGAGATCATTTCGAGGCAAAGCTTTGGGGGCTTTGGCGAGTGGGTGATTGTGTGTTCGTGTTTGTGTTATTTACAAATCATGTTGCGTGGAAAGTCACGTGGCATTCATAATTCTTAAAATATCGGGCATTTGGGGGCACAAAATATTAGTAAGAGTTGGAGAAAGAGCTGGAAAAAAGCTTTAAAGCAAAGTGCAAATGAACAATGTCGCTAAAAAGGGAGTGGAAATGTAAGTTGCAAACGAAGTGCCGACTGGACGTGACGTGCATAATCTGCTCAGCGCAATTTCAAGTTGGTGAGTGTGTGGGTGTGTATAGTTTAGTGTGTGTATTTATAAATCAAAGTAGTTTATATGTATGAAAGTTAGGTTATATGTTGAATAGTGTTGATCTTTACCTCTGCTGCAACGCGGATTTGAGATATAATCAAGACGGTCGCAAATATATTTTCGCTTTAAACAATGCCAGCTTAAAATTTATTAACTTCTGCGGAGAGAGTTATTGACCAAAGAATATAATAAAGATCTAGTACAAACTCTATGATGGAAGATTGGAAGATAAATCTTTTTAATAACTCTTTTAGGCTGGGTGTCACTCTGGCATCTCGCAACTCCACAAATTCTATTTATTCTGTTCATCAGTCACGGGAGATCAAGCCGTCAAGGGCCTGTCCTCAAAGGAAAAAAACAAGGTCCGATTCATTCCATAATCTATTGTTTAGTAAGCTTTTCTAATCAAAGCTTATCGATTCTACTACTTCATGTGAATCATATGGAATGCCCGAAATGGACCTATGAGAGTTGAATATTATATATAATTATATTATATATAAGAATATATAAAAAAAGCCGTCGAGTAATGAACCCGGATATTTAAATTTGAGCTTCAACTATTACCCCACATCTCCTGGATGTTGGTCACATAATCTGCTACTATCACAAAGATATTTTTTTTTAACCATGAGTATTCCGCTTCCGATTGCTTTGTGAAATAAATTTTAAAAACAGTTAGATATATTCCAAAGACTTCCAAAGGCATTTAAAAGGTGTTAGAGTGCTTAACGGTTTCTGGGAAATGTGAAAAGTTCATTATTCTTTGTATAGCTTAATCGAAGGGCTGCTTTTCATGAACTCTTCTAAAATCTGAACAATATTGCACGAAAGGCTGGTTTCGTACCCTAAATCACAGCAGGATTGTTCGAGGTACTTATGCATAAAACCAAATCATATAAAAATGCTAAGAAAGTCTATTGTTTAGTGGTACAGAGCTTTTATCAGCCTTGAAAAGTTATTTATAACTTTTATTCTTTTGAAGGAATAATGGACCTATGATGTAATCATTTTAAAATCCACAGCCAATTATAGCTTCCTGAACATTTACTGTTGTGTGTTATGACTTACCGACTTCTCGTGGGATTAAAATAAAATTGGTATATTATCAAAACCTATTATATGTGTCATCTCTTATGCCATATTCATAGAAGCAATTCATTCTCTTATTGCTCCACAAGTGGCCTCCACATGAGTCCGTAATTATCATAAACTTGTAATGAATATACATTAACCTGCCGTACGCTTTTAAGCCATACAAAACATAGCCTTAAAAGAACACAGTTTTTTAAAATAGCACATGTGACAGCAACGCTTTATGTCACATGAGTGGGGTATCAATTTTCAATGCGACAACAACAATGTATGTGCGTGTAACGGAAAAATATGATAACCAATAACCGGGAGCGCACACATTATTAAAAAATGATAGAAAGTAATGCCAATAAAGTTGAGTGCTCTGCCCGAAATGAGCACGGCTCCAAATGAGAAGTGGGGGAGCGCATAGCTGCAGCCGAAGGAAACCGCTCATCTCGCACTAAGCGTGGAGGGTGTTGCGATAATACGAGTAATCGAAGTATTTGTGCGCTAAAATGGCTTTATTATGCATGCGTATGGCTTTGGCTGTAAATGGCAAGCATTATATGAAATATATATGGGACATTATGTAATATATATATATATATATACCATATACGGTATGTGTGTTTATGTGTAAGTACGCGTGGAAGGTAGAGTTCTCAGAGAAATCCACATTTGGTTGGTGTTAATTTATGCGAAAAATTCCACGCATTTTAACGCTAAAGAAAACATATACAAATATATAGTAACGACTACTTATATATACACATATATATGCATACATAATACTATGTATGTTTGTGAAGCTACCAGAGAGAGGGTTCTTTCTCTACGAAAATATTGCTTTTTTATATCACACACACATACACTCTCATATGTATTTATCTATGTGTAAAAGTGCTGGCGAAATGTTAAAAGGAAAATGTCAACGGAAATGATGATGACACTCGCTTGATTATGTTCGGAACGTGTCAATTGAGCAATTGGCCTGATGCAACAAGCTTGTGGGCTCTTTTGAATATCGAGTATTGGAAAATTTTGTGCGCAAAACAACGACAGCGAGAAGGATGAAAGGATATAATTTTAAGTGCTGATTTCAATATGTTTCTTGAGTCTTCTAAAGGACCTCGGCCTGAAAATATATGAAATCACTGAGAAAAATATATATTTTTTTAATAGGACAAACTGCAGTCTGTAGATATCGATACTGAATTATTCTTGCCTTGGGATACTAATGTCGATATCTCTTTTCACATGAAATATTCTTTGACGATTGGATAAGTTTTGAATGAAAGGTTATATAAGATTATGGTATTTTTGAGCTGTAAGTTTTCAGTAAAAGCGAAGCAAAACACTGCTCAACAGCACAGCGGATCAAATCAATGCGTTAATCAGCGCCCTGAAAATGCTATGCATTCTAAAACCTTTGCTATACTTTGGCTCCGGCACACGGTTGCAATGCAACTCCACATTCAACTGAAAAATTATCAGTTTTTCTCGCATTTGGGTTTTAACCACAACCACCACGATACTCCCCGAGGGATCAGTCCGCATGCGCGGTTGGAGCGAACTCTAAAGGCTCTTGCTCCGCGGTCAGAGCACGTAGCCGAAACTGCTACCAGTTGAGCTTCCATACAGCTCTGGACTAGTTGTCAGGGGTTGGACCCATACTCACCTCACATACACACACATCACATACACACACGACTCATACAAAAACTAACCCTAATTTCCAGTTAAATGCCTTCGCCGCTTAAACAATTCCGCACAAACGACCCTAACTGTTCGGCATTCCGACTAGTGGAGATCACACCGCAGCCATCAACATGTCCATCAGTCCAGCTAAGCCTATAGCACCCAGATCCCTAATATCCGAGTACTTCGGGCATTCTGCCAAACCAAATTATCCTGCTATATAGTGCAGAGGCATAGACGACGACAACATCTGACGAGGCGGCGTTACGAGTTTTCGAGAAAAACGGTCTGCGGAAGATTTATGGTCCTTTTCGCATTGGCAACAGCGAATACCGCAGTCGAAGGAACGATGAGCTGTGTGCGATGTACGACGACATTAAAATTGTTAAGGGATGAAAACACTCCAGCTTTGAGAGTATTCCACGCTGTACTCGGGAAGTAGAGGAAGACCTCTACTCCGTTAGAAGGACCAGATGGTCCTGGCTACTCTTGGAATCTCCAATTGGCGCCAAACAGCGAAAAGGAAGAAAGACTGGCACGCTGTTGTAAAGTCGGATATAACCGCGCAAGCGGTTTCTCCGACAATAAGAAGAAGATGACATTGCAGTTTATCGATTTTAGTGAGGTTATTTTCTCATTACTTCAATAGAATACAGAAATCTAAATATTTATTGCCTACATTTCGGCGCCCAGGTCAACAAAAATATTAATTAAAAAAAATCTTTTTTTCCGCAAAAACTTCGAAAGTGTTTAATTTTCCACGAAATTTTAAGTACTTACTGAGCCTCCAGTGACACTTCTGACATCTACAACAAATAAAATTAAGTATTTCAATGAAATGCACGAAATTTAATAAAAAAGCGAAAAATGAATTGAAATAAAGGAAATGAACGACGCAATGACAAGCTGCGAATCTGCATTAGAAATCTCGTTGTCCTGCTCACATCCACTTGAAATGCGAACTTCTCTAATAGATTTTAATCAGCCGCGGGCTATTACAGCTGCCAGTCTAAGCATGCTGTGAACTACAGCGAATTTTTGGCTAAAGTTTTGTGTAGTTGCATGCTTGTGGGTGACTGTGTGTTGACTGTGGCACGAATGGTTTCATTCTTGTAGAAATTAAAAACGCCTCAGGAGACATACGCCTGTCACAAATGCGACTTTAATTATACCGCTAATGCGGCATGCTTGGATTTCCATACTCGTCACATCTTCAGCTCTGTAGCTCTTCTTCAGCGGCACTTGGCGTGGCGCGTGGACCCTCGGCACTTGAAGGCGCTCTCAGTAAGTTGTCAGGGAAGTTTGTGTCTTCTGGAGGAAAAAAGAAATTTTCTTACTTTAACGTACTTTTTTGTTTTGATATTCCTTATTTTTACTTGCAACGCGCACACATACACCCTTCCGTGCGAGGCATGCCACCAAAGTTGCCCGCCAGCGATGTGACACTGTTCCTGCAATCCTGCGTGTGCGCGCCACATGACGCCAAAGGCTTGTTGCAATGTTGTGCAAGCACTGGCGATAGCGTCACTGCTACCGAATCCACTGATGCGGCTAAAGCTTGCGCGCAACATGCTCTAGCCGAGCCACCAGTGGTTTGTGGGTGTTTTCCGGGCGGTTCAAGCACTCCGTTGTGGTCGCTTGGTGCTGCGCTCGCTGTTAGTTGTTGTTTTGGTGTTTGTTTTTGTTTACATTCGGTTTGGTGTCGTTTGGTGGCGTTGCTTATTAGCGACCTCCATAATTTGCCAACCGTTTTTCCAGCAATTTACTCATCTCTTCAGGGGTTTGTCGCCTAATGAGCTCTTTGCCACGCGGCTTCAGCCACGACTTTGTGATGTCGTCATTGTTGTTGCTGGCTAGTGGCATGCTATAGCCACGCAGAGTGGCCCAGCGTGTCTCCATATGCTCTCGTATGAAATCATTACATATCCTTGAATGGGCACATACACACATACGTGCTCTTAAGCAGCTCCTTGTGGCACGTTTATGGTTGTTCTACTAAAATAAATGCGAGTTTATTCTAATATTTTCAACACAAAATGCAAAAAATAAAGTAAAATAAAAATTGTTGTTTGCTGTCATTTCAGCACTTTGACACGTTTTCGCATTTTCCACATGATTTGGTTTTGGTGCTCGAAAACTTTCCAAATCCATTCGGGCTATTCTTAGTATGCCAAATACATAGAATTTAACGAGATTGTTATGCGGTTTACTTTAACTTTAAACTTGAGACTTAAATTGTCGGTTGCGTGGGGATTATGAGAATTTAAAGCATTAATTTACCGAAGGCATTGAATGCTGTAGATGAGCTTGACACTACATTTCCTTCCAGAAACTGGAAGCGAAAATTCATTGCCTACATTTCGGCGCCAACATAAAAAGTCTTTATAAACAAGGCAGTGCCAAGCATTTTCCAACATAAATATTAAATTTTGCTTAGCAATCGTGCTGTAACTGGAAACACCGTCACGTGATTATTTATCTGAGCTTCCCGGAGTGAATTTTCACTTGAATACCTCCTTGAGGAATTCCTTTACTCTCCTTGAAAAATAAATACTACTCTACAGATGTGACAAGGCAAGGACCAAATCTAAAAATATCTAAAATCGGTATAAATTAGAATGTGGGATGACAGAACTTTCCTTACAAAATTTCTTGCTAAGTATTAATTCCCTTTTGCTTTTAGATCACCATCTACTAAACTCTAGGCTCGCTCAAACATATGTTGTTTTCATAAAATATTATGGCCAAGTGTTCCATCTTCTCTAGGTTGCTTGAGATGCTTGCGGCATTTCGCCTGATATACTATTCATAGTTGGAATTATGAAGGATTTGTTATCGATTCTCTAATCTATATATATCACCTGAGCTCAGCTAGTAATCCGCATGGCTTCCGTAAAGCTGTATACATAGTGTTAACGCTTTGATGTATAAAATTTCCAAACAATTCTTGGTACTCACCGAAAATACTGTGTGAAAGAGAACATCGAGATATCGAGCAGTTGTCGAAACATTTTCAAATCTCAGTCATACTGAGATTGCTTGATTTTTTTCGATCGGTCTTAGTTCCAGAGTTCGACCAACTAATTAAGAATCATCCGAGAACCGACAATTATAGCCAGAATATCGAGATTAAAACCCCAAACTTGTGTGGCTAAAATCCCAATTTGACTAAGGAATTATATCCACCGGTGCCAATAAAACCTTTTCAACTATGAAAACCAGTACTTTCAAGTTATTTTTCCTTCCTTACATTCTTATTTTCTAAATCTGTTAATAATGAAGAAATATACTAATTAAGTCTGAATATTTCAGGCCAATCGATTGAAGTTTGAACTATAAACAATCCGTTAATACTCAGCCTTGGTTATGCCGAAGCTGTGGTAGTGGAAATTATAAAACATTGAACTCTAAAGGTTATGTAGTATTTTGGAGATCTATTATGAGATCAACAATTACCCAGAACTTTTCTCTGAAGTTCTCTGTGTGGTGAATTCTCAATAGACTTAGAGCATGGGAGATGGTTACAAATGATTCTTGAACAAATTATAGCGGTTAACATTAGAAGAAATCCCATTAATTCGAACTTGAGGTTGTTATCGCAAAACGGTGGGTTTATTTGTATCGACGAAAAATTAAGCAAAGATTATGAAAGAAGGCTATACAAAATATTAAAATCTTTTTAAGTTTTTTGGATGCTTCCATATTTTTGGGAACTCTACCTGATTCCTGAAACCAGAGTAAGACCGAAAATAGAGGGTCGCACAGCCTGGGAA
This sequence comes from Bactrocera tryoni, assembly GCF_016617805.1. Taxonomy (NCBI): domain Eukaryota; kingdom Metazoa; phylum Arthropoda; class Insecta; order Diptera; family Tephritidae; genus Bactrocera; species Bactrocera tryoni. The sequence goes on along the minus strand of NC_052503.1, from coordinate 13,307,768 downwards.
CATACTAATGAGCATAAAGAAATTCTAAAATTTAGCGTGGTTTTGGAATAGTTCGGTCCGAGGCTGTGAAGTCCGTTCTCAATTTGAAAGAACCCCTACTATAACTTATTCTTAAACTCATTCCTTTTAGGCAAAATAAGATCTCTTTTTACCACATAAAACACACCTTTTCCCCCACCATCTAACACACTCCACCTATCAAGTCAGTCTCTGTGGTCAATCATTTGTCTGAGTGATTGTAAAAAAGTTAAAGATAAAAGTTTAACAACCGATGTGGCAATAAAAAAGACACTCTTATCATTTACTTACACAACAAATTTATTAGCGGAAAAATGGAAAACAACTTTTTATCGCAACACATAATGAGGTCAATAAAATGACCCGCACATTCGTAATGGCAACGGAGATAGAGTCGGAGAGTAGTGGAGGAACAATCAACCAACCATGCGAACAGATACCGTTAACCGCAAAGTTACTCGTGACAAGAACCGAAGACAGCTGTTAAAATGAAACGAGACACTTGCTTGTCAGCGACTGACCGAAGAACTGAATGCAAACGCCTTACAGACAACTTAACTTACAACAAAAAAATATATACTACAGTAGTCATGCGTTCAGAGGCGAAAATAACAGACTTCATAGAGTTGCCGTTATTTGGAACCTTCCTTCAACTGTCAGCCGCAATGTGCGTCGGTGGGCGTGAGTGAGGGTGGATGTTTTCAATTTGTAATTTTTTAGCTGTGCGGGTGGGAGTGTTGGTAATGACAATATAGTAGACCCTCAACTGCTCTCATCCGACCCACAGGGGTACACGTGTACCGGCTATGAATTTTATTTCGCAACTTTTGAATTTGTCAGCGCTGTTATTGTTTTTCTTTCGTAGTGCGGGTGAGTTTTTTACGTCGCGTGGGTTTTTGGGTGGGTGATAATAATTTTTTGAGCGTGTGACGCAGACAGTCGTCGTCGTCGTCGTCGGAAGTGTCAAGTGTGGCAATAAAAATGTCAGCGCATATCTCATGGACCACATCAACACCATTAACAACAAGAACAACAACACTAACAGTAACACAGAGCCAACAAAAAAATGTGAAACAACAACAAACACATAAAAATGGCAACAACAACCAAAGTAAAAATAACAAAAATAAAATGAACTGCGACATGAACACTATAAGTATCAGTCGCAGCATCAGACATCAGCATCAGTAACACCATCAATAACAACAACATGTATGTGATTAACAACAACGTCAGTACACGCAACGCAGTTGAAGTAACAGCCAGGAAGCCAACGCAATAATATTATTCCGAAATTTATTTAAAACACATGTGAATTTGCTACAGTGTGTCCGACATATGATCAAGAACTGTTAAAAATGGCAAATTAATGGAGAACTGTACTCAAAGATTGAATGTGAAAAGCACAGAGCCTCTACGATCACAAAGAGTTCGTATATCCATAGTGAATCTTGTTGACTTATGCCACAGAGGTATTGTCGTAGCTACGAAAGGAACTCCCAATATTGATTTCTGTCTGGTATCACGAAGAGAAAAATTAAGATAAATCATTACCATAAGTTTCTGAAAGGCTCTTCTATACTTTTCTTGAAAATATTGAAGTTTGCCCATGTCACATTATGATCGTATAATTTTCTCTTTGAAGTAACACCCATAACTTCTTTTAGGAAGGTACGCATTTGGTGGTTAGCAAAGCTGCTATACAGATAGTTCGCTGACAGTTCAAGTTCTGGTAATCTTTGGAATTTTAAAGCCGACGACCTTCTGAAAAAAGATACCCATACCCAAGATCTATCAGGATGGGAACTAGCAGGCGTTCCAAACTTTTCGTGTATTCGGGCGGTGGATTCATGAGTTTTCAGCAGGCGTTTGTCGGCAACCAGAACTTGTGGGGTTGCGAAAGCCCAAAGAGCAGTGCCGATGCTAGCTCTTAGCAAAGCTAACATTGCCGTAATGATAGGCGATCTCACTGGATACTGTCCCTTTGGCACGTACGCGGTGAGGCTAAAGATTTTGGAGGAGGCAACTTGTCAAAGTTGCAAAGAAGAAGATGATGTGGAAACATCTATAAACTTTACCCTCCTCTGTTTAGCTTTCGCCAGACAGTTTGAAGCATCTCGGTTGCCATACTTTTTGCGGACCCGACGAATTGGCTGGAATTGATATTTGCCGCCTCAATTAACTTGTGGCAGGCTGAAGCCGTTTTGTTGATATGCGACGGTCATTTGGATCCATACTTAGGAGTTCTGGGCACCATAACAAACGAATCTTTCTACCAGTGGAATTATTGATTCCTTCCTTGGAGGTGCTTTAGATGTTTTCTTGTTACAGTAATCAAAAACTTGAGAAATATTTCCAGCGACGCAGAAGTACAAAGTTTTTATCCCATATTATTTTTATATTCTGATCCATTTTATTTATTTATTTCGGACAAAATATCTCTAGAGGCTTTTAATATTACCTGTAAAGCTCAACAAGATCTGAATATTTTGATTTCTTGGTGGAATCTGAGCAACGAAGGTATTTTTTTGATGCTCAATAGAGGTATTGATCGACGCCAAAAGCTTAGCTTTGATTCCGATTTGCATCCGAAATACTTTTTAAATTTTGTGAAATTAACATTTTTAAGACATTGCCTTAAGTTTCTAAATTTGAATATATCAAATCATCAAAAATCCATAGATAGTTAAAAAACGCCTTAAATATTGCGTGAATAACTGTATGACCTGCAAATGGTAAAAGAAGCATTAAATACATACATATGTGAAACTGTCACCAAGTGCAGTTATTGTTGGCTTCATTCTGCACACCGTGATGAACGACTCAGACGTGCAACGACACATTTAATGCGTTTTGCATTCATAAAGCGGTTGGGTATTAGCGGTGAAATGCCTGCAGTTGGATATGGATCAATACAACTGCAGTTATATTTACATTCAACTATCTACTTGGCATCTTATGGCTTATAATAATGCTTTTCAGTTACTCATGCCACTTATTCGCAATATTTATACTTTTATTTGTTTATCGCTAGTTTATATATTTTCCTTTTTTCATATTTTTTTTTATGCCATTGAGAATATTTAATTTTATCTATTATATCTATTTAATGAGATTATACGATGGTCAGATGTATAAAATTGAAAATAATCCACATTTCAATAATTATACTAAAGATTGAATATAAAATAGGTTGTTATTGAGGTTAAAAAATGGCAATAAAATATTTTATATTTGTTGTAATTCAATTCATAAAAAATTAAATGTTAACAGAAAAAATTTAAAAATCTACAAGAGTATAAATTGTTAATTTTTCTATAATTTTAAATATTCAAAGAATATAATTTATTAATTTTTTTATATTTTTTCGATTTATCAAAATTAAATTTTTTCCACATTAAAGTGTTTATTCCATTATTTTGTCGCTTCCTTCCATTCTTTCTTTGTTTTATTTCTGGGCAGTTGCCTGCTGGCTAACTTCCACTTCATACAAAACTTTCTAATTAGAAAAGCGCCAAACGGTACATCAAATGGATCATAATGCCCACAATTACAATGAAAAGTAATTAGCATAATTTGTTAGAAAGAAGTACACCATTACTTATTTAAATGAATGCCGTAGGCTGATAGTGATTAGAAGACACTTGCAATAATAAAGTGAGAGAATATTTAAATAAGTAGAAATTTCTTTAATAGTTAATTCTAAATTGGATTAGTGAAATGGATATACATATATAATACTTATATAATAATTATATGAATATTGAAATATTTAAAGGTTATTTAAAACTGTTCCACTAATACCGCTGTGGTGAAGGGTAAGCCTAAGAAATCATGTCCAATTTGCTGAGTTCTTCTCCATGACAAAGTAAAATTTATTTTATGAGTATTAATAATATAGATAATGGAACCGTGGCTGCATAATTTTCACAATGTTTTCTTGGGAGTGTATGGTAATGCGACGGATGGATTTGGTTACAAAATCGTTGAACAATACTCTTGAAATACCACTTCATCAAATTTTAACCGGTCCGACAAAGGAAAATGTATTTTCACGTATTTTTTTACTAATCTTTATTAACGCCTTGCAAATAAGCTCCTGAGCCAGTGCAAGAATTTTTTATATATTTGCTAAAAGCCTCGGCTGAGATGAACTTTAATGCCTTTACCGAATTTCGAGGTTTTCGGTTTCGGCACATTTTCGGAGCTCAATTCGCTAGAGTGCTGAATAGTTTTGAGGGGATATTTATGGTATAAACCCATGTATCGCCAGTAATGATGTGCTTGATGAATGTATAGTCCTAAGCTATGTTGTCAAGCATTTCTTTGGCGACCACTACTTGACTTCGTTTTTGCAAAAGATACAGTGTTTTTGGTATGAGTATGATACTCTTCATTTTAAAAACGTTATCCAAAATGTGTTGAGTTGATTGGTAAGACATATTCAGTCTTATCTCCACAAAACGGCCGCCACGATTGACTCACTGAATGTTTTGTGCTACTTCTATCTTAAATTTTTTTTGTCCATGGTGAAAATTACCTGAAAACCTGCGTCGTGAACAAATCCGGGTCAAATTTGATCCCATTTTAATCCCTAAACAATATTTTTGATTTTGTAAGATTATTATTGTACTGGGACATATAATTCTTTTATTATACCCATGCATAGATAAATAGATCTATATAGCATTATTAGAGAACCTACACGAAGATTTTTCCCATAATCGTCTTCACTCAGGTTTCATGAACGCATTCCTACTAAAATTCGAGTCGAGTGCTTATATTTTAAGGCATGTTGAACGCCACAAGAAATCGATGTTATATAAAGTTACCGATTTAATTCTAAGATACAGAATATTTTTTGTAAAAATATCCAACTTTGCAATGAAGCTGCCGAATTTAACATATTTCCATTAGTGTTGCCAAATTTTGAACATAAAAGTAGCACCGTTCGTATATATGTATATTCCATTATACGAAAAAAATCTTAACGTTGGAATTTCAAGAGAGTCTTGTTTTGGTCCTTAGGCAATCTTTTTAAGCAGATATCAAAGGGAATTACATGGTCGTTATATGTTCATGTCTTTTGCGGTGGGATAAGAACAATTTTTATAAGATATATGTAGGGATTCTGTAACCAGTCTCTTGTCTCTATTTGAGACATTTTGAGTTAAAATCTCAATTTGTGAGTAGTCGTTTTTTTATATTTTGTAAGCAACTCAACCATGAAAAATTTAAAAATAAATCAATCAAATCAATCAAAAATAAATTTCGTTAATATTATGAAACAAAGTCAACATATATTTTTATTTTTATTGGTAATCATGTTTTTTGACTATGTTATAGACAATTTAATATTTGTTATCGCCATATTTATTTTCATTCAAGTGTAAAAACATCTCTGAATAATGAAATGTATATATATGAATAGATTCTGTGACTGTCGCTTACAGAATAGCAAAATCGTCTCAATTCTCAAAAATTGTCTCTAACTTAGAATCTCAAATTTAGAGACTTGAGACTGTATCACAGTACAGAATCGCACGAATAAACTGGCTTCTAATGGTTTATGAGCTTTATGAGAGCTTTTTCTTACAACTTACAAATCGAGAGCTTTTACTTGACCAGAAGAGAAGCAGGTTTTTTAATTCAAGAACTATAACACCTTTTCGAGATAATAAACTGTTTATGAATACAAAGTGATATTTTTATGCTACCGTCATTTTCTTTTAAGTTTTCTGATTCACAATTCATTTACCTCGAGCTTTCGGAATTTTGCATTCAGACATTAATTTAGCGTTTGCTGTGGCAACCACGTAATTTTATTAGTTTTCAGCTAAAGCTCATCAAGCAACAATTGCATACATATATGTATATAATACATATACATATATTTATATAGTCGAAATCCAACATTAGCTCATTGCTTACCTTTCGTTTTTTCTGTGCTGCTCATTTATATCATCCTGTTGCATACTTTTGAGCGCCAAGCATTCCCTTCTACCTTGTGTGTATCTGTGTATGAGTATTGGCTGCGAGTGGCTACAAAAATATTTTCCTCACTTTTAAAATTATCTGCCGTTTAATTTGCAGTGCAATTTGTTTTCGCTTTTCTCCTTCATTTTTTATTCGCTTTTTTTACTTTCTTGATTTTAGAATACCAAGCGTTTTTTCCACCTTTCGGTCAGGTAAATTGTATTTTATTCAATTTAATGCTTTTATCATTTGCCTTCTCCCACTCAATTGTTGGCGCCAGCAGTCAGCTTGTTTTCTTAGTAAAATCGAAAAACGTTCGCTCGCGCCAAAAGGTATGCTTTACTATGCACGACTCCGGCGGATTGGCTATTTTCACAGGTGACTCCTTTTGTTGATTTTCGCCGCTGCAACTTCAAAGCGATTGATGGCAATTCGTTGGCAGGTAATGAGATGAGGAAGCGATAAAGCGTAGAAAGAAAACAAGAAAACATTTAAGCGATCTCCGGAATTATTTTATTATGCAGCTTAGGCGAAATTCACATAAATTACCCAAAATGCTTGTGCGAGTTTTTCTTGTGCAAAATTATTGTACCCACACGGGCGGGTGGTGCTTCGGTAAACAGCTGCTGGCGGCAATTTCCTTTGACACATTGCCGGGCGAACTTTCGGCACACAAACCATTAGCAGGCAGCACTCGTGCTAGTTTGACATATAAACAAAAACAAAACAAACAAATTGTCACTTGCAGGCGTAACGGTGAGTTGGATGGGGGGCAGATGAGTGCTTTAATGCTTGGAAATGCTGCCGGCAGTCGCCTATGAGTTCAATACAAAACCTAACCTAACAAATGTCATTCAAATATGTGATTGTATGTGTGAGATTGTGTGTATGCCTGTGTGTGTGTCTGTCTTATTTATGTTTTTGTTTATTTGTGTTGGCATGAGCTTAATCGCTGCTTACGTGGCGTTATTGTAACAACACAAACAACAACAAACACACGCACAAGCAATTATCACTGGCACACACGCACGCACACCCTTACAACCATACACACACACACATATATATACATATCAATGGCATATAAGCGATAACCTCCGGATATTCATGTTTACCGTCAACAATTAATACGCCATTTATTTGCCATTAATTACATTATAAGCATAAACAATATAATAATTAAATATGTACGCACACACACTCATTTACACATATGGTATAAGCACACATATTACTCAAACTACACACATACGCGTGAAATAAGCAGAAAGAGCGCGGCGAAGTCAACGAAATGTGTTTATTTGAATACAATATTACATGCATATTACTCATACATACATACAGTCACATGTAGTGCTGTATATTTACCGTTATTCGCACATAGCTAGCGTATTATTATGGCCTGCGGACACGTGATGGCACGTTATCAGCGACAAAACAAATTGCAACAGGCATTTTTGATAAGGTCGAAAGGTGCTTTAACACCTGCGTACGCACACATGTATATAAATATATACTCGTACACAGATGGATATAAATGTGAGAATAAGTATGTGCGCCTGTAAGTAGGCTTATAGTCAACAGTTATATTAAGTGTAAGTGCACTTATCTCATCTGCAATGCTAAAGATATACCTAATTATGTATGTACATGTAAATAATTTAATTTGTGTGCATGTAAATATATTGATACACATATATTCATATTCACTTATGCGCATTTTCAGTCAATTCTGCAAGCAAAACTGTATTTAATGCAATTACTTAAGTTAGTCTCTTTAATAAGCGACGAAATTGTGGTTTTGCCATTTAGCTTCGGGCTACAAATGATGTAATTAATCAAGTACAGGGTGACAATATAGACAAAATAAAAGAAAAGAAGAAATTGTTATTAAAAAATTAAGAGCATAAATTTTGATTGCAAGAAATCTTTCAGAAATCGCGTATGCGGCATTAGTATGTCACAGATTTGCCTCCTCAAAGCATCGATAGTCACTTTCTAAAAAATGCGATATATTCTGTGTTTTATGTACTTTCGCGCTCGATTTTTTGCTGGTAGACTTAAAAAAAACTACACATGATATATCCACAAAATTCAATAAACCTGTCAGTGGCACTAAATTAGGCACAGGAGATAATACAAAAAAATCTAAAGAAGCTGGTATAAAAATTCCAAAGTTATGTGCTATTTTTAGGTGAAATTACATATCTCGTGACTTGCTCCACCAAAATATATCAACCAATTTGAGTGCATAACGTGATCATTGCTATGTTACAGTAAGAAAATAATCGAACAGACGTAATTGTGTCTATTTTCCATATATTGTAATGTTAAATTTCATCTGATTCCTTCACTTTCCAGTATACAAATCAAACACCAATGAATGTTTAAAACTATTCAATTCAATCTGTGAAATTTATTATTGAAATTCGAAAAAAAATATTTCCTGAGTCCATATGTCAAATATAGATATACCTTAAATAAAGCTTTTCTAAATCCGAGCTGACTTTATAACGCATATATCGGTCAATATGTCTGTTATCGTAGTGAAATTGAATAAGCGAGTTTCCCTATATACTTGTGAATAAAATGAATGGAATCGAAATTGTGTGAAATTGAATTGCCGTGATTCCCATATACTATTTACTAAAATTCATTTTACTTGATCAATTATTAAGGGAGTATTCTTGTCTAGGATTTTGAAAAAAATCGATTTTTTTGCATATTTTGAAAGTTTAAACTTTCAAAAATATGGCCTTGAAAGGATCTTTCAAAATTCGAGTTATTTTCGGAGATACAGCCGATTTTGTGATGTGGCGTCCGTGTTCACTAGAATTGTCTCCTAAACTTTAAACGCGTTTTTCTCGAAACTACTTTTTTTTGAGGTGGTTGACATGATATATCAAGTTCTACTGAACCGATTGCTTTGAAATTTGGTATATATCTCCCTTATACAATGCTCTATCGTGTCTGCCTTGGATTTCCAAAAATTTGAATTTAAAGTATTTTTAAAAAATTCGAAAAAATCAAAAAAATCTCCCCCGATTTTTTTTTCCAAGTCGACGCCATTTTGTTATTATTATTTTTTTTTTTGAAAATGGTCAACCCGATAACGACATCCTTACTAATGAAGAGTCTTCTTGTTTTTTGTGTTTTAGATCTCTACAAGGGTTGAAATCACGTCAACCAGGACGCACTGTGTTTTTGAAGCCCCCACTCCACCGGCCCGTATCTCGACGAATTTTGGTTTTTTTCTTGCAATTTTTTTTATATTATTAAAATGTCAATAAAAAAACATATAAAAAAATGGATAGTAAAAATATTTTAATTTTTTTTATCTTAGTTTAAAAAATGCCTAAAATTCATGCGTCTAGACCAGAATACCCCCTTAAGGGGGTACTCTCATGTGAACGCATACATTTTACCACTTTTTAGGAATTTTTTTTTTATGCGAAAATAAATAATTATGGTAGGGACGATAACTATAAATGAGTAGAAGAACATATGTAAATTTTAAAGCAATCGGTTGAATACCTTTTTTTTTAGGACGCGGGTTTTATTGGACAGCTGTCGGATCATTAGTTTGTGAATTATATCATTTTGAGTGAATCCACTTTATTTTGAAGGAGAAAAATATGGACACTACCCTGGGAAAATCCACCATCAATAATTGGTTTACCAAGTTTAGACGTGGTAAAATGAGCACCGAAGATGGTGAATGCAATGGACGCCCAAAAGAGGTTGTTTCCGACGAAAATATCAAAAAAGTTCACAAAATAGTTTTGGATAACCGTAAAGTTAAGTTATAAATCCTATAGACAGCAGGCACTCTAAAGATATCAACCAGACGTATTCATCATATCATTCACTAATATGTGGGTACGAGAAAGCTCTGTGCTGCGCGAACTCATATTTCACCAAAAACAACGACGAGTTGATGATTCGGAGCAGTGTTTGGGTATGTTCAGGTGTAATAAGCCCGAGTTTTTGAGTCGATATGTGATAATGGAGGAATGCTTCATAAATTCAATCCGAATTCTAATCGTGAGTCCACTGCACTATACCGTTTCACTAAGACACAGTGTCTAAACCAATTAAAAGCGATGGCAAAAATTCATGTATTTGGCTTCGAATTGCTTCCGCATTTACCATATTCTCCACAGGTGACTAATAGTGATTATTTGCTGTTCTCAAATCTATAAAGAATGTTTGCTGGGAATGAATTTTCGTCGAATGATCGCAGAAACAAAAATGGTATCCAAAAGTTAAAGGGTCGCTATAATCAGTGTATTCCTTTGAATGGAACTAAGTTGAATAAAAAAACGAATTTTGGCAAAAAACCCTGTTTTATTACGGTATGCCAGTTTACATTTCCGATTGGATTTCCAGTTCGCCAATGAGAACGCTTGGATCTAAAAGGAATATAGTTTGAATATTGATGTAGGATTTTCATCGTATTAATGTTTCTTATGTTTGAAATTTTTCCAAAAATTGCAGTATTTAGTAACTCAAACCTAGGGAAATACAGTTTTATAAATATGCATTAACAAAAGCCTAATAGTGTATGAAAGATGACTGCCTCGACAGTAGTTCAGTTGACTAAACGGCTTACAGATATAACGGCAAACGTGTACTCTCATATATACGCTATAGTTTAGAAGGAAGACTTCTCCTCCGTACACACCAAGTTCGGCAGAAGCATCATGGATGTGATACACAAACATTTCTAACTAAGACCTCACCATAACTCCACAAAGTAGCTAATAATTGTGCAATAAGCTGTCAACAACAGCTGTTGATGTCATAAAAACCTTTTGAAGATGCGCCCAACCAGTCAACAAACCAACCAACGAACGATGACAACAACACCGAACTGTCGCTGCAAAGCACTTGAACCAGCTTCTGAGAAATCTACAAATACAAATACGCCCTTATAGTACACAAGCACACACTTACAGACGAGCGCAGTCACAGTAATCGCTTCGTCCTTTGAACTGCCTGCTCAGCAGCTTGTCATTTTTGTAACGGTTTGCCACAACCGAAATATTGTTTGTCTCATCATCTTCGCAAAATGTTGTGTGCGTCGTCCGACTGCGCTGATAATTTGCCACAATTTACACTACATTGTTTGTTGTGGGCGGAAGTGGGTGTGGAACTGTGGGTGACATCGGTGATTGGGTGGCAATGAGGGCGTCTTTTTTATGTCTTCGTAAATATGGATGTACTGGATAATTGCACTGATAAAATCATTGATGAAACTGGTGAAGAAGAAGAACAAGTAGAAGAGTCGCCACAAATGAGGGTCGAGCCAAGTCGAGTCGTACGTTGGTAGTGTTAAGATACTAATTGAATGTTAATCGTTTTATGGCTGAGCGCCCAATTGTGTGTCTGGAAATGTTCTCAAAATGACGCAGAAATGGAGATTGGACAATAAAATGATGGCAGTTTAATGTCAACAGATTGTGATAGAGAAATAAGATTGGACGCAATTTGCATAGCTCCGTAGGTGAGTAGGTGTTTTGTTGTAAAATGTTGGGATGATGTTAATTAGTTAATAGAAAAATATAATTATTTGTTTTTGTATAGTGATATTAGTTGTTTATAGTATTGTGGTCTGTTCTATAAATATTTCGTGATATTGCATATCTTTTTGAAAATATTTCTATAACAAATTTTTTTTTTTTAATATTATTTATTTGGTACCAGTAGTATAATATTAACATTATTCCACCCATTTATTTGAATTAAGTTTTTTAAAGAGGTCTCCTAAATATCCGTATTACTAACTTTTATTAGTTTTAAGCTTCTTCAATTAGATACCCATTTTAAAATCATTTATTTTTATTATACATTTTTTGTAATTTTCAAACAAGTACCAACCTTTCAGTTTTTAGTGTAGCTACCACATATTATATATTTAAATAATTATAAGTAAAACTTTTAAACAGGTGGCAACCTTGCAATATTTTCACTTACACTCACTTACAGAAAATTTCAGAATCCTTATATTCCTTTGTCTATAGTGTGATTTTTATTTTTTGATTAATAATTTTATATATGTAGGTGGCAACTCTTTTTACGTATATACTCAGTCGAAAACTTATTTTTATAAAATAAGACCTTACGAAGATAGGATAAATGTTGTTATAATTTGTGTTCAATATTAATTTTTTATTAAAAACAAAAAACAGGTGGCAACCTTTGCTAGAAGCATTTCCAACTCTAGTCATTTCTCAGTTTTTATTTCAGTTTTAGTATGTAAAAGAAAATATGTATTCAAATAATTTTACGTAGAAATTTGAAACAGGTGGCAACCTTGAAGATTTTTCAGATTTTTTTTAAATTCTTTGTCTATAGTTCAATTTTTAATTTTTGTGCGAATTAAATTGCTTGCAAATTTTAAATAGGTGGCAACTCTTTTTAATTATTTACTCAGTCGCAAAATTATTTTTATTATAAGAATTGTATATTTATAGATATTGTAATAATTTTTTCTTTATCAATTTCCTATTAAAAACAAAAAATAAGTGGCAACCTTTTCTGGAAATATTTTTTAGAGGTAATAATTTTTCAGTGTTTGTTTCATCTGCTTTATATTATAGTATGCAGGACTTTAAAATTGCTTACGTTTGTTTTTGAAGCAAGTGGTAACCTTGTCACAATTATTTCCTACAAAATCTTTTTAAATTTTTATTTTTAGGTCCGATAATATTTAAAATATTTCGAGTTCTTTCACTATACTACATCGGGTTGAACAACGATTTGGGTTTCTATAATTGTTAATGACTGTCTGGATTAACTCAATCTTGACCTGGAGAGGGTATGAAGAGTGAGTATGAAGGTATGTTTTTATATAGATCTCGCTAAGGAGAAGAATATTAAACTCGGATCGGATGTATTTCTTTAGTTGGCTTAAAATGTACTAGTCTATGATAGATCACACCTTTCAATGTAAGGTAGAAAAAATATAGCATTATATGGAACCTCCTCTATATAGACAAAGATCTCTCGCAAGTTAAGCGCTCACCAGAAAGAATGTAGTTTTAGTTTTACCACAGGTATATGATTTTGATTAACATAAAATCTTCTTTTATTAGGAAAGCTCGGTAGCTGAAAGATGAGGTAATAAATTTCTTCTACGAGAAGTTTTCAACATTCTATTGCCATATAGTAGTATCATGACTTTTCGTCGACTGTTCGCAAAATTTCGACTTTGAATAAGAGCTTTCACTAGCAGCAAAGCTTTCGGATTCCAAACAGTAGAATTTTTACAACGGATTCTCATACCTACGTTTAAAGTGTGCAAATAATGGACTGGAGCAATCACGATTTAACTGTAATTGCCTAAATAAATTCCCGTTGATTTTGATTTGAAAATTACTCTAATCACAAACAAAACCAATTTGGAGCGTACGTAAATGATAAAACCACTACTTTATGTACACACATTTTTACTCTCCCATTTATTTGTTTTTGCTCTTCTTTCTTTTCTTTTTAATAAATAAAATATTCATACAAATCTCTAAAATGAATTTTAATTTCCCAAACCCAACAACAATCCTGCGGTTAATTTGCCCACGGACACGATTGCCGGCCGTGATATCACTTCGTGCAGAGGGCACTCGTATCTACAAAAGCGCATCTTATTGTTGGCGAGCTTTGAATGAGCGGAGCGCAGTTTAGAGATTTGGTTGAGTGTGAGGTAGAGAAGATGCAGGTAATGACAAAAGGGGCTGGCTGGCACACTTAAGACCATATGAAGTTGGCAGACTGGGATTTCGAGCTGTAGAATTGAAATTACTTTCATTTGTTTGTGGAAGACAAACGAAATGGGGCGAGTGAGGAAACTGGTGGTGGTGATGTCCTGGCATGCATAGATGTAAACATAGACAGGACTATGATTGTTATGCACGTGAATATATTCACGGTACTAGGCACCCAATGCGCATTTATATGTGTATATATGCATGTGTGGTAGATACTGCTGGGAAGTGCAGTCAATTTAAAGCTTGGGCGCACAGACGTTAACGTCATTCAACAAAATTACGATTATATGCCCTAACAAAGACAACCAAATCGTGTAAGGTAGTGCCAAACTCGGGTAGGCCATTGTTACAAATGTTCTAGGTATAGGACATGAACAGTATTTCATATTTCTGAAAAATCTAAGTGGGTTCGAAATTTTTGGTAGTTGAAAGTATTTTTCTGGAAAAGCCATATATATATTATTAGTTGGGGAGCATAGGGAAACATAAAGAACATTTTTTAGATAACACCAAAGGTCGGAGCCAACTCACACCATCTAAAATATCTTTCAAGATTTCTGCATTTCTTGACTTAAAATAATACTATAGCGATCATTTTTCCTTCGGAATGCCTTAAGTTTAAAAGTTTTAGGATTTCTCGGAAATCTCTAAGACTTAAAATTGCAAACATTTTTTCTGCACTAAATTCCATGTTGTAAAATATTTTTTTCTCCGTAACGCTGGACCTTTTAAGAATATGTATATACTTATGGCTCAAAAGTCCTTAGATTTCGTCGGTAGCTAGGAAGGTTGTTTTTGTTAACTATTGATCTCGTAGTGTGGCAGAAGCTTTTATAAAACATATCCCTCTTACTTGGCTTGTGAAGAGGGAATTACTTTCTGAGCTAAAGATGCGAGAGAGTATATCTCCTCACTATAGCAGTAATTACATGAAAATATGGACTTAGTAGACAAGTGATAATGGTCATCGCTGGGGCTTCTTACCACTTGCGTTAATTTAGCTGCATTTTAGTGCTTTACATAGCAATTGGCTAAATATGGATGCTGAATAAAAATCTTGTTCAATACTGGAAGTGCTCATCATTCTCCTTTGAGACTTTTATGTACTAGATTTCAGTTATTCGAATTCAAGATCAAAGTATATTAAGATAAGAAGATGGACAGCTGAAAATGTATATAGGGCTTATGGATCTGATACTGAAATAGGCTATCACACACAATTTTGGATATTATGGTGTCAAAGATGCGTTACTTTTTGGAGGGTCCATTGTCGAAAATATCTATGGAAACGTGGAGCTCGACTGTCATATTTCGATTATACAAGAAATTCACATTGTTTGGAACAAAAACGTTTAGAACCATTTAAATAAGGCTGGATACAAAAAGATGCTCAATGCCTGAGCCAGAGACGAGTTATCGCAAAGAAACCTGATGCACCGAATTTCCATCTGGAAATCGTTGCTGAATCGCGACAAAATCGATTCACCTTAATCTGGTTACAGGTAACGAAAAGTGGGTTACTTACGACAATATCAAGCGATACAGAGCGCAATCGAGTCTTGTTGAGCCGGTACGGAACAAGGCAAGCCAGGATTGGCAGCCGGGAAGGTTCTGCGATGAGTTTATTGGCTAAAGAGAATCATCTACTATGTCCTTAACGGTCAAACGGTCTTAATTCGAATCTGTCAACAATTTTTAAAGTAAGCAATCGCCCAAAAGTGGCCAGCTTTGACCAGTGAGAGAGTAATTGTGCTCTCTTAGGGAAGCGTGAGGCTACACACAACGATATTGACTCATCAGAAGCTCCAGACCTGGCACTGTTCCTTTCTAGGCGAATGATTGTGGTGATGGTAATGCCGCCTCATAAAAAGCTTATAAAATCGAGAGCCTCTGCATAATATCCATAGTAGAAACCTAAACTCAAAAAAGCGCTTTTCTAAGAATTCTGACATTTTGCATGTTATGTTTTTTTTTATTTTCCGTTTCTCGACTTCAAAGTTGCAGCGCCTTCTATTTATTGGTTGAATTATATGCTGAAATTAGAAGTAATTCCCGATTTTCTATGCTGCCTGAACCATTGGTCCTCAGCGAAGCAAGCGTGCAGAGAAAATTCGTTCCGATTAAATATTTTTTGGGAAAAGGTATTCGATGGTTATGAAAAACTATATAGTACCAGAACCTTGGGTATGAAAACAATAACAACAGTAACATTAGCAAAGACTATATGCAGTTAGCTTTGTTTGGAGTTAAGGCCAGCAGTAAAAATACTTACATGAGAAGCCAAAAGGACAAATAAACACAGCAACAAAATGTGGCAGCAACAAACCTTCAACAAATATACTTTTATACCAATAAGTGTGTGTGTGTGTGTTCTCATAGAACATAGAATGAGTGATCATGAGTGAGAAGAAAAAAATAAGAGTTCGCTAAAACAAGACCTCGACTATAAAGCCCACCATATATGTAGATATATTTTTGTGTAGATATGTATTCATGCGAACAAAAAGCAAACGATTTGCGAGAAAATAAAATACAAACAAATCTTTAAATTAAAAATTAAATTTTAATCTCTATTCTACGGGCACAATGAGGAAGGCAAATGCGTATCTGCAGCGCAGCAAAAGCTTACACAATATAGCAGCAACAGCAACAGCAATAACACCAGCATTCATTACATAAATAAGGACAACAATGAAAAGCGAAAAGGCACAACAACAACAACACACAAGGCCGTTGAAATAAAGTGAGAGTAAGCAGATGGTAGCTGGGCATCCTTAAGCGGCCTTGCGCCTTCATCAAGCGCATTAAATACGACACACACACACACACACATGCGCTGATGTACCGCCAAATATTTGTTGCTTTGCGCAAATGAAGGTTTCGTCGCCACAGTTTCAAAAATTCATACGGCGACGGCGTGTTGCTCTTACCATAATAAAGGAATGCGAAAATATTTAGCAACCCCCCTCATGGATTCACCCTCACTTTGCTAACGTCTGATGGCGCCCTAGGCCAAGTGGAGGCGGCAAACACTCAACAATAACCACTCACCAACAACCATTCAACAGCCACTCAGCGCCTACTCAATTGGATCTTAGGAGATGCCGAGGAATCTGCACGGTTTCTACATGTGTGTGTGTGTGTTTGCTTTTCGGGCTCGCGTATCTTTTGTATTCATACCTCGTGTAGTATTCTTGCGTGCTTTGCTCTGTTATTGCTGCGTTTGCCTAATGCATTCCTTTGAGTTTTCGTTTATCTGACATTTGCTCTTGGTTTTGGAAGCTTTCTTTGTGATAAAACATTGGCTGCCTTCTAACTTGTTGTTGACAACTTCTTTTTGGCCGATAGTCATGTACTTACTTGTTGTCGTTATGTCATACATATATGACAAAAACTCGACTGGGTGGCATAAGGAACATTTTAGTTGTAATTAGAAGGCTTAGTGACTGGTACTATCAAAAATATGCAATGGTTTAATTGTATAAGTGAATTGCTTTTTTTTCCAGTAACTCATAAATACATCTCCGTGCCTGTGCACAGCTTAACTCTTTGGAAAGGAACATGATATTGAACACCATAAAAAAGTTTCCAACTTTTGACGGAGTGATTCCGCTGTCTGTCTATATGATGCTAAAATAACTCAGATGTGTATCCATATACCATGTATAGATGAAGCTTTTTGAATCTATTAAAAAGCTGTTGAGACGGCCGATTCCTACCAATTATACTCCATTAATCCATTATGACGTCTCAAAAATTAACAAAAATCCAACTTGTCTAAGCTTTAAGCTTAGGATGATGTGTTTCTTTCATTCTGAAGACCGCCAAAAATCATTACTTGCTTAACCAAGTTCAGTGTACAGCGTATTCAGAACCGAGACAATTCGGGTCGCTTACCAAAATTTCACCTGCTTAATCGAAGTATCATTCAATACCATCTTTCATTATCTTTTTAAATTAATTATATTTGAGTCGAATAGATAAAATAGAATTGTATCTCCGCACACAAAAGGATTAATCAACATGAAATCCTGTTTGCATATTCGATGCGTATTGATTTAGCCTTTCATTAAGAGCCTCCGTTGCCTAAGCAAAGTGTGGGATATGCTTCGTTTCTGTCAATATAATAACTAAGAAAATGGCACATTTGAATTTAACAACACACTTTTTTTGGGTGGAAACTTCAAAGAATTTCAATCTGGTAATGTCTAGGTTCAAAAGGGTGGTCTCTTATCCGAGACTGTGGTCTTACTTGGTCTAAGGCCGGAAGTCGTGAGCTCTTTGAGCCATGTGTCAAAGAATCCCAAGTGAATGGCGCACAAAGAACTTTCCTCACTTGCGTGAACTTTAAGCGTAAGCGGTGTGTACGCCAATAAAGAAGAATAATATCTAGGTTAAAGCCTTTTAAATAGAAACATAAAGCCTCTGATACGCTTACCACTTACCTTTATATTGTGTTTTAGAGTCCAAACGTTCTGATCAAATTAATGAAACTGTTCAGAATTTACGCTTATAAACTCGAGTTTAAGGTTTTGTGAATACGATGCAAGAATTTGTGTCAAGTATTCTTATTACAGTGTTTAGAAGACTCTGAGTTTATTATAACATACATATTTTGATGTGATTATTGTGATATCGAAAGTTTAAGACTATAATCTCTACAAAAAGCAAATAAATGTGTTGTTTAAAGGAATTTTAATTTTTCATTTCCTTTTTTCTTTATTTGCTGAATAAACCATTCTTTACCTTTAGAATGTAGCTACGCCTCTCTGCTTTCTTCTTATACCCTGAACAGAGTATATTAAGTTTGTCACTAAGTTTGTAACATCTAAGAGGAAGCGTCGGAGGCCCTATAAAGTATATACATACATATATAAATGATCAGTATTTTGAGTTAAGTTCGTCTGTCTGTCTGTCCGTCCGTCTGTCCGTCCATCTGTTTGTATATATACGAACTAGTTCCTAAGTTTTTAAGATATCGTTTTGAAATTTTGCAAATGTCATTTTCTCTTCAAGAACCTGCTCATGCCATACAAATTGAACGATCGGAATCAAGTTCTTGTATGGAAAACTTTTGCATTTGACAAGATATATTCACGAAATTGGGTGTAGATTATTTTCTGAGACAACAATGTAATCTCCGAAGAAATTGTTCAGATCGGCTCGCTATTGCATATAGCTGCCATACAAACTGAGCGACCGGAATCAAGGACTTGTATGGAAAACTTTCGCATTTGACGTGGGTATCTGCTTAAGGTAATAATATAATCTCCAAAAAAATTGTTCAGATCGGTTTACTATAGCATATAGCTTCCATACACCTGGAAAACACCTGTGAATGGTATATTAGCTTCGGTGCAGCCGAAGTTAACGTTTTTTCTTGTTCCGAACTAAGATTGTCCGTAAATTAGTTTTCCCCCAATGTTTGTCATTTTTTATCTTTCATTTCCGATCGGTTTCATCCTGCCATAAATTTCTTTCTTTTTTATGATTTTCAAATTAGTATGCGATATTATATCGGTTTAGAATTGTTTCGATGGTGATATGAACATTGATATAGCTTTTATTTACAACCTCACTACCTAGAAAACCCACCTAGATCATTGGCTACTTTACTTAAATTAAAGTATTTTAACCAAAAACTAGAATATCAAAGCGATTTACTGAACTGTTTAGTAAAATTTTGGGAGTTGGAAGGAAATACAATGACAATGTCATTAAATAATAATTTAAAATTATTTAAACTAACTAAACTTTTATTAACTAAAATTATTAGTTTAACAAATATAATCATTGTTTTAATGTAACTTCTGTAAAATGTTGAGAATATGAATCATTGTTTAAAAGAAATATATTTTGCAATCGAAAATTAAAAATTATAACAAAAACGTTGCATACTTTTCGAGGTGCCAGAGTTAAAATATAAACTGTATTGTAAAGAGAAGAATGAAGGAATTAAATAGCAGATGAAAAAACATATTATTATTTATATTGTTACTGCATAAAACGTAATCTAGAAATAACCGATAAAAATAAAATTAATACAATTTAAAAAGTATACAGAAAGTGTTGCCTACATTTCGGCGTTAAAAAATATACGATACTGACTATACTGTTAAGGAGAAACTATACTATTTTAAAAGGAAGATATTTATTTTGCTAATACCATGTATGTTATATAACCTGCCTGTAAATAAGCATTACCTCGAATCTGATTAAGTTTTTTTTTTATATTAGACACCATAATAATTTTAATGTATATTATATATGTATATATAAATTAATATTGCGAATTACTTCATCAAACAGCAAAAGGTACTTAAAACTTGCATACTACATATGTTTCAAATAATTTCACACATTTGTAGCAATGTCATACTCAAAATGTGTGTGTGTGTGTGACTTGCTTGTAACCAATATGTAACAGAATGCGTGTAATAATAATGTGTGTCTCCGACACCAAACAAGCGTCACAGAGCAAAAACGCGAATGATACTTAAAAACAGTTACACACAGTTACTCAGCCAAAAGTGAGAAGTTCAACTGACAGCAACAGAAACAACAGCAACGTTGATTGCAGCAACACAGCGCTTGGTCTAAATATGCAAAAGAAGAACATAAACCAAATGAATGCAACCAAACACAGCAGCAGCTAACAACGAAAACAAATACATAGAAGCGGATATACATGTATACAGATACATGCATACATACATAGAAAGGCATATACATTTCATACAGGCGCATGCAAATGCCATAAAATTGATGAAAAGTGTTTTAAGTGGATTTCAGATGCGGCATTTGTAAACATTTCCACCAATAGATGCATGTAAGTATATATGTGTTCGTATGTTTGTGTGTGAGTGCACTTAAAAATATATGCGAATATACCAGCGTGGCAGGCACACGGCTGCGTATGAGTAACAATTGCTTTTGAGTGTTTGCAATGTCACTAGCACGCACACGCACACAACTACGGAAGCAACACACACACACACGCACTTAACGGCAAACAAATTTTACCGAAAGTTGCAACTTTCACTCTGCCGCAAGACAAGAGTGGCATTGCATGTACAATAAAAACAGACACTGCAACAACAACATCTACAATAACAACAACTTCTGCATCACTTGTAACTAACAAGTGCCCAGAGATTGCATAGGCCCTCGAGTCTTTTGCAAATTTGTCTGTTTGCCTGATTGTTCTGAGCCTCAAAAACTTATTCGCTCAGCCAAAAATTAGTGCGCCACACACTGGCGGGCAAGGGCAGGGGTTGCAACGGCGTTATAAAATTGTGCATATACATACATATACCCGTCGCTTTTTATTGTTGTTGTGCGCTTACGCAATATGTTTCGGTCGAATGCAGTCTTGCAGCGCTTGGTCGGCTTCTTTTTGCAACACTTGCAAGTGATGGCTTTGTGTTCCGCCCTTTGTTGTTGTTGCCACAGCTTTGATATTGTTGCAATCGCAGGCGATTTTATAGTTGTTTTTGTTGTTGGTGATGTCATGTTGCAAGCAAAATTAACATATCCCCTAATGCCGGCTTAGCAATTACAGTGACAAGTGGCAGGCGGGCGTGCATAAGAGGGTAATGGGGCGGGCGGAAGGGGCTGCCGTTATGGACACACATACATATACACAAGTTGGAGGTGGCTTCGTGCGCGCTTAGTGTTGCTTGCAAGTGTGTTTCTAATTGAATTTCAATGTTTTCGAAGGCGATTATGAGTTGCGGCTGCCTTATCAATTTTATTATGCTCAATAATTAAATCATATTTAATATCAAAATGTAATTAAATTAACGTTTGGGAGTTTAAGTAGAACCTCAGTACAAATTTTTGACTTATTAATTACCTAGCGAATCATAAATTAATATATTTTGCCATAAGAGAACACAAATTGTGCATTCAAAGATGCTAATTATTCAAAATGCTGAGCTTTGTATGTCATATACCTCTGAATAAAAGAGAAACAGTTCGATGCTTTCCTTATTTAGCTAGACTTGCGTTGTATAATCTCAAGTGTTCGCTTAGGCGACTCAATCAGTTCCACAATTCATTTGGCTTTGAGCTCAATGCACATATGTATATAGTTTATAGACTTGCATGCTAAGCTTCACTTATAGTCGAACATCCCCAAATCACGTCTAAAAATAAACCATAATGAAACAGAAATAATCCGTTTAAATACTGTCAATAAGAATGCAGTATATTTATCATAGAATATTTTGAATCGTTTGTATATTTTGGTTGTACGATAACCATTTAAGGAGGTTCCTCTGAGGTAAAGAATGCTCAAAAATATCTGAAATCACTTCAGTTAACCATCCCAACGAAATTACATTTTTTTAATCGTCATTGTCTTCCCAAAATATTTTCTAACTGAATATCATCTCCATTGAAGCATTATGGAACCGCATTCCATAAAATCTATTGCGCATGGAAATTCTTAAGCGAAAGTGTACTTGAATCGGACACACCTTACGCAAACCTGCAAAGGGCATCGTAAAAGATGTTTATGATTAGAACCCGCCTAGACAAAGGCACTTTGGCAGACTTGCTCACACCTGTAGAAATCAGAGTGCCAAGAGAAAAAATTCCGTGGATGTGACAGGAATGATTGAAACTTTTTCATCGCGGTCCTGTGCTTCTTGCAGGAGTAATATAAACAAATATGTTGGTTTCATAGTCAAAGGTTTCTGCGTTCACAGATCAATTGGGTTTCTTAGCTGTAAGGTATATTCAATACCATTTGCTCTTGTGCTCTCCTTCGAACTTGCCCGATATGATGTAGCCATTCCGCTATGAAATGAAGACAGATAGCTTGAATAAAGACTTGTGAAGGAGTCTGCTTAACGGCATATTGGGCTATAATATTGACCGGATCTATACATTGTAAAAATATGATAACCAATAGACGTTTTCGCAATGAACTCTCTAAGGAACAATAAAGTGGCGGAGGACGATGGATTGCTGGCTGAGATATTCAAATACGGCGGCGAAGAACTGAGCATGCATCAGCTTCTTTGTAGATAATGGTCGGACGAAAGCATGAGCGACGATTGCAATTTAAGTGTGCTCTGCCCAATCCACAAAAAGGGTGGCCTTAGGCCTGGAAAGCGCCAAATCTTGTAAAAGACCCGTGAAAAGGCGATTGACATATATCACCACTCGATGCTTTTAAAGGCATAAAAGGAGCTGACTTTATGCCGCGATGTCTGAATTTGGACTGACTTTGAGTAAAACCAAACGCTCCGTCAGGGTCGAGAAGGACCTCTCCGAACCGTTCGACAGCAAACGAGGTTTCAGACAAGGCGACTCGCTATCGTGCGACTTCTTCAATATTTTTCTGAGAGTTGAGTAGAGAAGGTACCATCTTCCCCCAAACGCTATAAGTCACTCATTATGCACATCCTGCTATATGGTGCAGAGGCATGGACTCTCACAACATCCAATTAGTGGGCTTTACGAGTTTTATGGTCCTTTGCGCATTTGCAACGAGAACGAGATATGCGGCGACATTGACATAGTTCAGCGAATCAAGGGACAGTGGCTACGCTGGCTAGGTCATCTCGTCCAAATTAAGAAGAATAGACGTTGTTGTGGTGGAACCGATAGAGGGTTGATGAAATAGGCAAGAATCAAGAGAATTTGACTTCGAAGTGACTAAAATATTGGTCATACAGAGGAACTCATGCTTTGTGTATGTTGTGCGAAGAGAAATAGAATACGTTGCGGAGAATTATAGTTCCGTCTAACGAATATACTATATATTACATAGTATTATAGATCCTTTATCTTCTCGAAGGAAATGGCCCTAGCATTAAGAAAGAGGACAGAGACAACAGTTGAGATTCGGGTTTGAGAATTTGCCTTCATTTTCATCACTGAAAATATCGTTCAGGCAGAGGAGTATTTTTTAGACATCCTGGATATTTTCCAACTAACTTCGAGTTAGACAAGTATGTGAATAATTCTACAGATCTTATTTAGTTACGACTTAGATATAATAAATATTTATATTTCTAAGTAGGATTTCAGTTGTAATTAGTAGGAGTTGATATATTTATTTAAGCTTCTAAGGAGTAATCTTGACCAGATTATTGTCATTATTTCAATAATAATAATGAAAGACGATCAAATTCAGCTCATTCCCAGCATGACACACTACTCTCAAGTTTTTTTTAATCAAAACTCCTTTCTTGACTTAAAAAAGCTGGATACCTCCTAAGCACTTGTAGTTAAAACATCGATCATTATAAAGACAATGTAGACATATTTGTCAATAATTATTCGCATTGTATTTCATATGAAAAACTGAGACACAAACCCATACAACTCTTTCACATTAACAGAACAACTCCCTGATGTCCTTTCACATGTCAAAGTCAGCATATTTTCTTTGCCACACACTTGAATGTCGCAACCACGCCAAAGTATTGTCCATTGGCCGGCCTAACTGCTTTGGCTTTGCTGGTTAACAGCTCAGCTGTCATATGCGGTGCCTCCGACGACGAAAATTCCCGATTCCTTCCCTCTCCCCCCTCCTGCCAAAGCATTTCCAAACCTACAACTTGCACAGACGTGTCTTGCCATCGGCTCACTTGCAATTGCATATGCTCACTCAGTGCACTAACACATGCAAACACGCAGACACACGGATACTCGCTCACATATGTACATCCAAACCGCCTGCATATGTTTGCCCAACAACCATCACACCACTAATATAATTGCCCATACTGTTTCCCGATCTCATCCATCTCATCTGCTCGAGTGTTTATCTGTCTAAATATATTTGTGTACGCTGTCTGCATCCAAACTGTCCCCAGGGGTAGGTAAATTTGATTTATGACTTATTATGCGTCTTATGTCCCTTTCATAATTTAATTATACGCCCCGGCAATGCCGACCATGCCGACAAACAGCGATGAATGGCGCCAAATGCACGATGGCTTGCAAGTAGCTGGTGTGTTTGTTGTTGTTGCTGATGGGGTGCACGGTGTGTGGTGCAAAGCTATTTATAGTCACCAAATTGCATTCTGACATGCAATGTTGCAACTTTTGCAGACGATGCCTGGCCCTCATGCGTATATGTATGTGTGTATGTGTATAACCGCACACATACAAGCACACACGTGTAAATATGGGCTCTAAAAGTCAGCTTTTTTGGCTTTCACTCGACAACAAATCGCAAACGTTTGCATTCTGTGTTAACTGCAGTGGAATACACATACATATAAACACTTACACACATACAAACAAGCAAAATCTAACGGTTTGTGCGTAGAATTGCCGAGTCGGCATTTGAAGGTCGCCCAGCTGAAGTCGTTTACGCAACAAATGCAATTTAAAACACGAACATTTTGTTTGGCAATTTCGACAACACAAACAACAACAACAGTAACCGGCAGCAAATTAATGCAACTGGCAGCAGTGTTGTATGCAACAAATGTTCAACTGCTCAAGCATTACAAGCGTTCCAATTGCATATGTTGTGACATGAAGCTTAACAACAACTACGATGAGAAAAACAGCAACAATAACAACAAAAACAACAACACAAAATCAGAAACAACAACAACAATAACAAAAAAGTCCACCAATGCAACATCACAACAACAATATGGCAGTAAAGTGCAAATTTTGTAATTAAAATCTGTTTTAGTTGTTGCTCGATAATGTTCTTTGCTGCCGCATCGTGTGGCAAATACGCTGTGGACTTACCACAATGTCACTCATATCTGTGCGGGGAGCTGAGAGTGCGAGCGGCGAACAGCGGGAAATGTGAGCTGGAAATTGCATGAAATTAAATGCGTTGCATGAAAATCTAATGAATTATTGAGTAATTGTCGCCTGCAACACCAGCTGTATGTCGGTGTGTTTGCGTGTGTGTGTGTTCATACCACTGCTCACACCGTATTAAACAATTGCTATTGCTAATTGCTAATTGTAAATCTGCCAGTGACAAGGGAAGCGGCTAATTTGATGCATTTGAAATCTTCAATGAGCAGAAGACAGTTGTCGTAAGGCTTCTGGGTGTGACATTTGACCGTTAGAGCAACGCTGAGCATGTAAGAGAGGAGGAGGTTAAAAACAGCGTTAATGATTATCTGCTTGGCTTCAATGTTAAATGATTACTTTTGGCTATTCAATAATCTATTCTGTGTCTAATCGCAATCGGACAGACGCACTTCTTCCGGCTCACCTTCAAAGTACCTTTATAGTATAAATGCTATTTTCAAACAAAAGTGTTTGTGCTACTTATATTTGTATCATTTCTTTTATTTTATGAGTTAAATTTTACAAAAAATTTTAAACAGGGGGCAACCCCTTTTAAAAGTCAGCCCCTTTTAAAAGTACTTTCAGCTGTAACATTTCTAAAACTCTTGATCTCGATACACATAATGTTATCATTAAATTTTAGAAAATAAATTTTTTTAACCAGGTGGCAGCTCCCATAAAAATTTTAAATTATGGATTTCATTGATTTCAGTCTGGCAAAAGTATTATGTGGTTATCTGACCTCATTACTACTTTCAACTTCAGTCTGCTTAAAGCTCTTTAACTTGATATTCATAAATTTTTTAAAGCAGGTGGCAAACTTGGTCAAAAAATTTATATTTTGAGCTCTTTTCAATATTAAGGTCTGACAAAGTTATTGTGTAAAAACAAATTATAAAACTATTTAATTTTGAACATATCTGTATTTTAGTGTCCATTAAGTGTTTTCTTTAACTCATTAAGTTAGACTTTCGTTAATTTAAAATTTATTAATAGGTGGCAACCTTCAAACTATTCCTTTAAATTAAACCGTCTAAAAACGCAGCCAAACCAGTTCAAACTTTACTTGAACGGGATGGAATATTGTTCGGTAACACAGACTTTTCTCTCTCTATCCGTCTACCGAACTCTAGTATCTTCCAACGGAAGTACTGGGCATAGAGAAGGCTTGCGAAACTCTATTGAATAACTACGAGACGGATAGCCAGACGGCCCTCCTTGCCCTGTCGTCGCCCATCACTAATTCCAGCATAGTCGTTAACTGTAATAAAGCACTGAGCTCACTAGAAGACAAGCTCCTCTAGACTTGATCTGGGTCCCCTCAATATGCAATTTCAACAGTTAGCGAAAAACAGTTGGAAAAGTAGAACAAAATGCAATATAACTAAACAAATATGGCCAAAATATGACAAGAAAAGAACTAACGACTTATTAAATGGGTCCAAAAATATCTTCAGTCTAACCGCTACCATAACAGGGCATTGACCATTTGAAGAAGATGCGTCCAAAATGGGTATGCCCTACAATAACATCTGTCCAGGCTGCGAACTAGTGGGGAATAAGGAAAAGTTTTCCACTTAGTAGCTTCATAGAAACCACAAAATGGTTTGGACGAGAAGGTGAAACGTGATAGCAATAATAAAAGGGTCTACGACAAGTGCATCAAAATGGCACAGCCAGTGGGGCTACATTCCCACCCACCTTTCTAACATAGACTTTCCTCCTGTTACCGTCCTGTTATGCTGATTTAATAAATATAAATGGGTATGGATCCACTATATCCACTATTATAGGATATTTTTTTCCTATAATCGACCTTCACTCGATCATTTTTTCTAAATAATATGCTCGAATTAGATAGATTTTGGGACCAGAAACTGAAACACTGTTAAAAATTAATGTGGCTTTGAGGAGGTCTAAAATTTTCTAACTGTTAACTGATTAATCCATCTCCTTGGTAATTAGCCCTAACTTTTCTAGAAAATTCTATGTTGGTCAAGTTGCTAACATATATTTTTTAAGCCGTTTAAAATTATGTCTTTAAAAATCTATTTGCCGCCTACCCTTTTCAAGCAAAGGCACGTTGTTTCGTTATAATACCGTTACCTAATTAACAGTATTTGAAAATTATTATAGATAAAAATAAAAACGAGTGCAAAAACCATACACATTAACTTGTTGTATGACACAAACAACACTGAGGGTTTTCGCACTTACTCACACTCACACAAGCACACACACACTCTTCGCATCCACTACATGATCATATAAATACCGTAAGCTGCGACCGAAAAAGTATCATTCAACGATCGATCAATCCAAAGCAAGCACAACAAAGCAGCTTCTCAACTCAATTTCAATTTCAATCAAAAGCAAAGAAACAAATAGTAAATTCACAAAAATGGCTTTCAAATTCGTCGTGCTCTCCGCATTATTGGCCGTCGCCAGCGCTGGTGTCCTGCAACCGGTAGCCTACGCTCATGTCGCCAACCCTGCTGTGGATGCCGTTGCCTCCAGCCACCAGAATGTCGTACGTACCTTCGACGGCACCGTCTCGCAGTACTCGAAGACCGTTCAGACTCCCTACTCCAGTGTACACAAGTCGGACACACGTGTCAGCAACAATGTCTACCAGCCCGCCGTGGCCAAGACTGTGGCATATGCCGCACCTGCCGTCACCAAGACTGTTTACGCCGCTCCAGCTCCAGCAGCCGTCTACACTCATTCCGTTCCAGTAGCCAAGACTGTTGCTTATGCCGCTCCAGCAGTTGCCAAGACCGTCAGTTATGCCGCCCCAGCTCCAGTGTATCATCATGAAGTGCCCGTTGCCAAAACTGTGACTTATGCCGCTCCCGCTGTGGCCAAGACTGTTGCATACGCCGCTCCAGCTCCAGTTCCAGTGTACCATCATGCCGCTCCAGTTGCCACCAACTACAACCAAGGCTCCGCTGCCACCACTTATACTCACAATGCTCCCGGTGTTTCCGGTTATGGTGCCAGTCAAACCGTCCAGTACTCTCCAGCTGAGACTGCCTCCCACATGAGCTTCGATGGTTTCGGTACCCACTGGGGTTGGTAAATAGTTTCTTTAGAAATTCTATAACTCATACCGTTATACATAATTCACATATTCCCATACATACATATAAGTGTTGATTTCACTTTTTAGTTGTTGAAAATTTGTTGTTGAATAAAATATTATGGATTGAAGTTTAAGCAAAAACAATTTTGTTTTTTTAAGTGATTTAAAAAAATCATACTTAAATAGCTCTATTAAATTAGTGAACGTTTGAGTAAACAACATCACATCAGAGAGGTTCAATAAACGAATTTATATCTCACTTTTTACTTATTATTATCACTAACGCAGAGTTTGGAGATCAACGAAATATGAAAATTTAAATTCTAATAAAGTATTCATCATTTCGAGCTTAGACATCTTTGGAATTTTGAAAAAAAATTATCTCGAAAAGTTATCGATAGTGTGGCCACAGAGTCTATTGTAATTCATGTCAAGCGCAGGCATCTTAAAGGATGACTACTGCTTATGGTCTTCGTAACTGAACCATGTCTGGTATAGCAAAAGACAAAATTGATATATGCCCGGCTCATTAGCCAAACTTATCTCGGATACTAAAAATTTGGCTCGACCATTTTCTATTACATAAAAAAGCTACTCTCCCTTAGTCGATGCACCTTTCGGATACTGGATATCGACCTCATATAATGAATCATTGTTTTTGTTGTTGTAACGGTTACCTAATCCCCGTTAGGATGATAAGAATTAAATAAATAGTCATCGATAGCAACCAACGGTAGGCCAGGAAATGTGCTGTCCATAGGAAGAGGGGTGTCAGATGTGTAGGGTTCTCAAAGAGATTAGTGTCATGTGGGGACTCATTGCATGCTAAACTTATATTTGATATGTCAGGGTTGATTATGGATATGTAGGAGTTTAACCTTCCATAGTATTCAGAACGAAGCTGCGCAGGGATCACTTTCGATTATTGCGGCAACTCGAACTCATCGTCTGCAGTGGGTGGTGGATTGACTTCAAGTACGCCATTCACACATGAGATTAGCCACTCACTGAGAGGGAGTATGTGAAGGTATTAATGGCTCCACTGTGAATGGCGGTCAGTATATGTCTGAAGTTAGTTGCGTCCGAAGACTGTTCGTCGCTACAAGCAGGTGACTGCAGGAATGATTTCTGCGAAAGTGCAAACAGAGATTGCTTGGAGAGGCGCTCATTATACTCCTTAACTGGGAGTATACGAGCCTAACTGTGCAGGTGTTCGATAGGAGACAACAAGAGGAATCCTATTGTAGCCCGGAGTGCAGTGTGCCTTGTATGTTGCTAATAACGTTTCTTTGTCTTTTCCCCATGTGTTGCCGGCTAGCGACGTGAGTATTTTGTTGCGGCTCTGCACTTTGGCAATAATCGCGCTCGTATGAGGATTGAAGGAGCTCAGCATTAAGGTCAATAAGAAGGTCTCCTTCGTCCAGTTAGTGAATATGGTCGCTGTGGATTTAGTGGGGAAGGAACTTTAAAACAATTTTTGTATTGATCCAAAGTGATCGAATTTCAGAGAGCATTCGCTTGATGAAAAAAAATCTGGTTGAGTATACTATGGGAAATGCGCTGGATGCAAAATTATTTTATGAAAAAATAATGCTTAATCAATTTATAAAATTTTTTAAAAATATTTAACTTTTCGTCACTCAAAGTACAATATCTCTCAGATCATAGACAAGACATATGAACTTGATTCTTATTTTGACAATATAGACACCCTCCCTGGTAGTTATATAGGGAATCGCATCCAATTTAAAGCAGCCGATGATTCTTGACAGGTTCCACTTCTTAATGATAAGATTCAAGGTAATAAAGTTCAAATGAATGTATATAACTTAATTGTGTGGATAATGTTCTGATTTGTAGGGAGACTGCGGACAGATTCTGAAAGTTCCCTTAGTTTATTTCTCCTGATGACTATGAAAGTTCAAACTCTGACCAAATAAGATTCAGAGCCGATTATAACTCGTATAACTCCATATAAGCATAAGCATTTCTAAGATAAATCCAATTTACTCAGCGTAAGAATTTTTTTATCGGGCTTAGAGATTAGCCGGTAATATCTATTAAATATATGTGAGCTAAGGTATCTGAACCAACGAAATCATTTTGTATTTCAGTCATTTTAGTCTAGGTAATGTTTGACTTCAATTTTTAACTAAAAAAATCACTTTATATGTCTTTATATTAAGAAACACTTAACCAGGCTTCTTAAAATCTAAGCTTGAGGTCCTTCTAAAAAATAATATATAATAATGGACTAGGAACATCAAGGGATTAAGTATTGTATTTCTTGTACAATACCTAAATGATAGATTAAAAAAATATTTTGAAAAATATAATAACTTTTCAGACTGATGGATCAGGTGTTAAAGGCTCTATAACATGAGGTAAGTGAGGATATAGTCCGTGAAGTATTTCAGGTTTGAGAAATTTTAAACTCTTTTGACTTCTTTCCGATATCATAAATCCTTGAAACTGTAGCGGCGTAAACTCCAAGTGTTTGTTTTTGCGAGGAATACATATCTGTATGTCATCCAATATTCAAACTTACAACAAAAAATAAATGTATTTAACATTAAAAACTATTTAACACTTTGCTCATTCCATAAATAACAATTCATGATATTATATAATAGTCCATTAGTGTAAAGAGTAAAAAAGACAAGGTCATATCAATTAGATTATAGGCCTGCGCGTACTGATTTTCGAAAACGCGATAAAAAAGAAAACAAACTCAAAGCGAAATGCGTGTCACTCCAAGTCGAAGTAAACGGAAGAGATTAAATTTGCAATGATTTGTGTTTAATGCTGCAAACCTTTCAACCTAAACCGCGCTCTCGCTAATCGCGACACAGCGATCATATAAAAGCAACACATTTCGACGAAATCAGCATCAGTCTACAAACGATCAAACCATTGCAAACATAACAGCAAACACTTCAATATTTTACTTCGTTTAATTCGCTACAAATAAATAACAGAAATGGCTTTCAAATTCGTCGTACTCTCCGCACTTTTGGCCGTCGCCAGCGCTGGTGTCCTGCAACCGGTGACCTACGCTCATGTCGCCAATCCCGCTGTGGATGCCGTTGCCTCCAGCCACCAAAATGTCGTACGCACCTTCGATGGCACCGTCTCGCAGTACTCGAAGACCATCCAGACTCCCTACTCCAGCGTGCACAAATCCGACACACGCGTCAGCAACAATGTCTACCAACCCGCTGTGGCCAAGACTGTTTACGCCGCTCCAGCTCCAGCTGCTGTCTACACTCATGCCGCTCCTGTTGCTAAGACCGTGACTTATGCTGCTCCAGCACCCGCTGCCGCTTTGTACACACACGCCACACCTGTTGTTGCCAAATCTGTCTATGCTCCCGCTCAACCCCATGCTCTGGTTGCTGCTCCAGCTGTCGCCAAGACCGTCACTTATGCCGCACCAGCTCCAGTATACCATCATGAAGTGCCTGTCGCTAAGGCTGTGAGTTATGCTGCTCCAGCTCCCGTTTACCACCAAGCCGCTCCTGTAGCCATACACTACTCTCCAGCTGAGACTGCTTCACACATGAGCTTCGATGGTTTCGGTACCCACTGGGGTTGGTAAATAATTTCCAAACATCATTCTTGGGTGTTCGAAAAGTGTTATCATTTTATTAATATTATTGTTTTTGTTGTTAAATAATTTTTCGAATAAAATACATTGTTATGCAAATTAAATTTTTCAAGTGCATTTAAATATTTCCGGAGTTGTTGTGCTAGAGATGAAGTGATCGTTTTCGTTTGATTTATGAGAATTGCAGGAATAACCACAATGGTGTTTGAAACATTACAGCGGAATTGTGACTGAATTTCTGCGAAAGAAGACTAAGCCTCTAGGTTAGAAAAGTAATTAATAATAATTTACAGGCGAGGAACTTCTCTTTCAGTAAGTTGGACATATTTAAAGTAGAAGATTTTGTAATCTGCAGTTGTTAAGGGCTATTTAGTTGAGAAAAGGGATCTCTCCTTTCTTCACTTTTTAGATATTCGTTCAATAACATTTAGCTATAGGAGCCTTGATAGATAATGAAAACTGATTAAATTTTAAGTACGATCTATTAAACTGCTTGTTAGGTCCATTAAAAGACCATTTTGCTGAGGAGCCGCACATCCATCGAAACACTTCTGGCTATCAACTTGGCCTATGGTTAGTTTTCGATCTCCTAGAATCTAAGAGTATTGTTTTCTGAGACTTCTCTTCAAAATATAGCTTACTAGTTTAAAAAAGTTCAGATTTCCAAAATTGAGTTATCTTAATCGGCTGAAAAGAAATTCAATTCCATTTTCTGGAAGTGTAACCTCGTTGAAATTTTTCGTTACTTGGACAATCCATTTGGATCCTAAGAAGCCTAGGGAACTCTTTGCTCCCTGTAAGGTCCACCTTCTAATGGTTTAATGGAGCTCTAACTGGACACTGTCCGATCGGGATTCATGCAGTAAGATTGAATATCTCACCAGATGTCAGCTGCATGCGCTATGTGGAAGAAGGTGAGATAGAATCATCTTAACACTGCTTCCTCGATTGTTCCGCTTTTGCCAGATGAAGGCAAAAACACCTCGGATCTAATATTTTTAGACATTTAGGTGAAATGGCGGAAATGAAAATAAAACACCTAGGCAGATTTGTGATCGGTCACGGGCGTTTCTGCCGATAGCTGAAATCCAACTACAAGAGTTTTATTCATTTGGCTTAACAAAGGACAGTACATGACTTAACCTAACCTAAGCTAGACATTCCATTAGAAGACATTAATGATAATGTTTAATATGGAAAGTGAAATTAGTTTTTGTGAGTACCCTGCCTTCCTATATTCCTTCGAATTTAAGAATATGTGGCTTGGATCAATAAGAAACAAGTTTAGGGAATCTGATATCTAGAAAGGCGGGACTATGAAGTGTAAATTAGTATAACCTTGAAATTATGCTGTGGAAGTGTACTCTTCTTGATATCATCCTTATAGAAATACAGCTAATAATTTTATCTTTTCAAAAGTGAGATCAGGAAGTTTACTACACTCGTCGAATCTTCCATGCCTTAGCTAGGTCGTAGCATAAAAATATTATTTCCCTAATTTGAATGCAGTCTCAGTGAATTTTAAAACCCTCCGCGCTTCGATAATTCATGCAAACAATTTCCTGGTGGGTCACTATCACACCGGTATCATTTGGCAAAAAAAAGTATTAATAAATAAAACTATGCTATTAAATAATGACAACAATGGCGACCACAAATTGAAATAAGATATATTAATGCAAAATGAATTATTTGCACCACAAACAATTGGGGCTTAACGGTTTTTCACATTTATATTTTTTTTTGAATTTTTTGCGTTAATAATACAAATAACATTAGCCACGCCACTCCATTATAATTGAGCATAAGTCAAGTACGTCACGATAAACACCAAAGTACAACGCAAAAAAATTACGTACATAAAACAACAACAACAGCATGCTGCAAAAAGGTTTTTTCACTGCAGAGAAAAAGGTGGACAGCGGCAAAAAAGTGGAGTGAAAGAAACACTCAATGAATGTGGAGCAAATGCGCGTCAAAGCGAATTAAAAACTACGAATCATATCAAATGGCATTTTAAGTACACGCTTATCAAGTGGTAGTGCGGCGCATGCGTAGAACCGGCTGTTGGACAGGTGAACAAAACAAAAAAACTGCGCCGTCATGCGTGGATTTGCCGCTGGAAAGGTTAAGGTAGTCGGTGTGATGGAGGTGGAGGGCAAAGTTGGTATGGTAAGGTTGATCATGCCTCTAGAGGTAATATGTGCCTATTCATGCCTGTATGATATGAATGTGTGTGCGCTGACAGTGACAGTGGTGACCTCCATAAATGGTGGGTGTTTTGATTAGCCTTTTTATGTATGGTTGTCATATGCGCGCGCCACTAAAAATGCTTTGCAGATTTGTATCTTATAGGAAATTGTTGCAAAATAAACATTTGTAAGGTATTAGAAGAAATCTTAGAGAGAGGTTAAGGTACGGAGGTGATACGGAGATTTAGAATATTACCACGTTAAAACCGAGTACCTATACCGGCGTACCTTGAATGAGAGAAAATAACAACAGCGATTATTTCCCTCTCCAGCTCTGTCTGTCATTCTTTTTTGCTTTTTGGCTGATTTCAATATGAGTCTGACATCTGTAATCCAGCAAAAAATAGCATATAATCCATATTTTTATATTCTGGAAACATGTTGTTACCGAGTTAATAGTTTGAAACCTAACGGTAGAATGTTTCGCCTAAAACTAATCGAGATAGATATAGGGTTATGCATATAAATGATCAAGATGACGTGAAGAGTTGAAATCCGATTGACTGTCTGTTTGGGAAAAACTTTTGAAAAAGTGGCCGTGGCCCCTCCCTTTAATAAGTTTAATGTTGGATATATACAAAACTATTAATCTCGAGAACCGCCCAACCAATTTCAACTAAAATAAGGGATACAAGTTTACATGAATAATGTTTTTAGAGTATGCCCCCTTGTGATCAAAAATTGGTCAAATCTAACAAAATCTGTTCAAGGCCCGAGGTAAAGAATATGTGGACCCAAGTATATATAGTTGACTTTTTACAGAAAATATCAGTCAACGTGTGAGATATATAATTGAAATTCAGAGAGAATCATTTCCTGAAGGTAGAATGTCGGGGTGTTAAAAATGTGCTGACTGGGGTCAATACTTCCCTTATCTCCTATACCATATATTAAAATTTTCGAACTTCCGGATGACTTTGTATTGCATATGTCGTCCATATATCAGTTTTCTTAATGAAAAAGAGAGAGCGTGTATTCTTATAACGGTGCGCACTTGTACTTAGAATGAAAAAAATTGCGTGAAAGCTCGCTCTAGACCCCATATAATTAGCAAGCTTTATGTACCTGAAGGTACTTCCTTGGCTGAAATCCTTGCAAGATGCAAGAGTATGAAATGTTTGGTTATACTCGGACTCAGCACTTTCCTACTTATTCATACAGATTTTACATCCTAAGCCGGGTGAACTTTAGGGCTTATAAGTTTAACACAATGGGGACTCCACAAACAAGTCTTAGAATAATGAGATTAGAGTGACTTCTATCTCCCTCATCGTAGTACTATTGCGGGAGAACAAATGCTCTGTAAGATGTTATGACATATTGTAAGACTTAGCAATTTTATTGCATTCGCCGATGAGGAATGTCTTCTTGAGTTCTTTGAAAGCTAGAGTAAGAGATTTACATGATCTTATATCTCAGTTTCTTCTAAACTATTGTATGAATTAGCGGCTCGATTTCGCAATGGCCCCTAACGTATTTGTGAATCTACTTTATATTTAGATTATTCAGCAGAGACCTCTGCGAGAATTTTTATGAACTGGCGATGGTGTTTTCGTAGACTTAGCATATTGTTTAAAATTTTACAGATCCGCTCGAAGTGTGAAGAACGACAACAGTGAATGCTGCTCGTGGTAATACTCAGAAGATTAAAATAGTATGAGCTTACCACATGTTTGAAAATATAAAACAAAAAAAATTAGACAAAAAAAATTGTCAGGCGAAGGTATGCTAACAATTTTATTTCAAAATTAGAAAATTATAAGGTTGCCACCCGTTTGAAAAATTGTTGAAAAATTTGTTTATTTTAAAAATACTTGAAATAAAAGATGTTTCAATAAATTTGCTTCAAGAAATATTTTTGGAGCAGAGTTGCCACTTGTTCAAAATTTTTATTCAACAAAATTTTTTACAAAACGAAATATTTATATAATAATATACCTAAGTATTAAATAATTGAAGAATTTTATAATTTTTGAAAATGGTTGCCAATTTTTGAAAATATAAATCAATAATTTAGTATTGGTACCAAAAGGCAAGTATTTAGGATCTCACTATCCAGTTATACCAAATAGTCAATTGATTTCTAAAAAAATTTAATTGCAATACAGCACGATTTCCTACAGGGTGTTTTCAAGCGTATCAAAATATTTATCGAAACATTGCTTGTAGCACATAAACTTGCTAGTCCAGCAATTGCACTAAATTTGTGTGTCAGCTAATCGGTTTGGCAAATTGTGCGTTAAGTGTTGCCGCCCATTTCAATCATTCAGGGAATCGGTTAATTTTTTTTCAACAATTTTTATTCCACTTGAAGTAATTCGTTCGACAGCGGAGCTTTGAAATTTTGATTTTGCTTTCATTTGATTATACAATTGATAACTTCATTTTGGCGCGTTGTTGTTGCCATAAATTTGAAGTAACACATTTTTTTCATAATACATATGTATATATAGTACATGTACATATGTATATTGAAGCTAGAAATAGGTAGGTATTGGATAGGTGTGTGTTTATTTGTAAAAGCTTGAAGTTGATATATGTTAGTATGTGTGTGTGTATGTGTTGTATTTTATTTGATTGAATGTTTGTGATATATCTATAAACGCACATTCGCTTGTAAATTGTGTGGGTGTTGAGCTTTGCTCATTTGATTGCGATTTCGCACTTGCCTGAGGTCAGGTAAGGGAAAAATGTTAACCGGTTCTCTTTCATTGCAGTGTTTCATGCGAGCAATGCCATTTGGTCCATTGCTGTGATAATTAAAGTGATCTAATTATATCTCAAATGGATTGTTGCTAAGTACAAGTGGAAATGATAATGAGGTACATTTGCAAAATTACGGTTAACTTGTATATTTGTATGTATAAATGAGCATTAGTAACCTATGTATGTACTCTAACCACCTTCGATTCGTTTCTCTGTTAAATTTTTTTTTTTAACTTTGCTCTCTTTTCGAAATATTTGTGGTAGCACAGTTATTGATTCGATTTCGAAAAAAAGGTAGAATATGTATGCAAGCATTATATGTGCACGGTTTTATTTTTGAAATTCGAGACTGGTTTCCGAAATTTAGGGGGAGGTATGCCGAGTTCAAGAGGCGATCACCTGACGAAACTCAAATATGACTGTAGTAAAAAATTGTATTATTAGGATGTTGGACTCATAGTCCTCAATCCAAAGAGAGTATAAAAAAGTCGACTTCGTATCAGCCGTCTTAGTTTCTTCGTTATCGAAGTTCCGGGAATACTCAGAAGTTATTATTTTTATCAAATATATTAAATGTTTTTTCAGATTTTGAATTTTTGCCTGTCCCAGCTTTTCACTTTTAATCGAAAACTCCATACAACAAAAATAAAAAAAAGTGTAGTCTACATTTCAGAGCCAATATAAAAATCAGAGGCCCATAAAATATGCGACTGAAGTACAGAGGGAGCTATGCGGCAAACTGTTTTTTAAAAAGTTAATAAAGAACACAAGACCTCACTCAACAAGTTTAATAGTTTTAAGAATTTTTTAGCAAGCTGACTGAAATCCGCCGAAAACTTAGAAAAAATGGATTGCTTCTGATTTAACCAAAAAAAGTCAGATGTCATGACAGTAAAAATAGTTTTGGAAGCAGAAAAGACTGGGATAGTTTGATAATGCTACTGAGATGACAGTTCTTGACCGAATATAAGCTTAGATCGGACTATATTGGAAGTGTACCTCTGTATTTCTGAACTTCTTTGCGGAAGTCGATATTAATACAATAAGAAGCGCAATAAAATGCTTCGAACGATAATATTTATTCCGATTATTATTTCGTTTAGATTCTCAGTCTTTTGCATACTTTTTCGTTCGCCTAACTCACTAAATTGCAACAAAAGCTCGCGTGGCAAAACAAAAAAAAAAAAATATGAAAACACTCCATATTTCACCGCAACCATTCAAGTGTCAACTCTGTTTTTGTTTTCACCTAAATAACGAGCAATGCAAAAATATAATAATAAACGTGAAAACTTTCCCTTCCATCACAAATTTCTATCAGCATATTTCTGCCAAACTTTTCGAACTTGCACCCTCCAACAACTACATTTCTACTTTTTCCATCACTTTATTTATGCATCTTCCATTTACTTACTTGTATTCCTTCGATACACGTTTGCTTCATACTCGACAACTGCTCGTAAGCGATGATGAATATTTATGAGTATTGAAAAACTTTGCCGTTACGTTCCACTGTCACGAACTGTCGTGGTGTGGGCAGCGCGCCCGAAAATATGCTTACAAATTGAATTGAGTTGTTATCTGACTGAATGAGTATCTGTCCGGCATTTAATTTCTATTATTCCCATTTTTTTATCCTCTCCATTTCACTTGGAATATTTTAACTTGTTTTTTTTTCCAGACTACGAAGCTTACACATACAACAAATCTATTTGTTTTCTTGTTGAAAGTTTCTTTGGGTGCATATTTTTTGCCAAATTGTTATTAATTTCACTCGCGTGGTTTGACTTTGAAATCTTCGTTTATGAGGCGCTGTTGTTGGCAAGAGAAGCTGAGTGTCGGTATGTGAGTGTTGTAACTGTTAATGGATTTGAAAATATTTTTGCACTTGAAGATACTTTAATTCTGAAAGATGTGAAGTGAGGGACAAATTGGAAAGATTAATATTCTCAAGGGGTTTGTAGAAGCAAGAGAATACTATTGTGCGTTTTCCCAAAACATACATATATACTACATATATATATATAGACATATTTGTTTGTTAAAACAATTGTTCTAAAATTACAAACTCGCTTCTTCAAACTGATTTGGTCTCAATTATTAGCTTGAGGACTTTACCTTGACTTTGTGATTTTAATAATCTCACGAAGTGCTTTCTTGAATTTCACAGAGCACTCGTTGGAAATTTCTATCGCTTGATACAGTTGATGGCTTTATTAAGTTGTTTCTGAGAATATCTTCAGCAAAATTATTCGTCTAAGCAATGTAATTAATTAAGAAGAGGAAACAACTGATTTCAAGGTCATTTCTAAAGTTATCGAAAGTGACATTATCTTTCGAAAAACATTATAAATAGTTGAAAGATCTTGGCTAAAGACAGAGCAGTGTTCGAAATAAGTCATGAATGAATAATGAACAGAAATTTGTGTTTAGAAAAAAGAAAGAAAGAATATGAAAAATTTTTACCGATTTTCGCCAATAGATGATTAGAATAATCTCGCTTGCTAATGTAAAAGCTGGAGGCCTATAATAATATATCGATAACACCAGAATGATCTAAGTCTTGGACTCTAACTCCTCGAATAAGTATACGCTGGAGGAAAATCTATATATTTTCTAAAAAAGATAAGTCAATAAAGGGTTTAAGGCTAAGGAAACCAAAATCTTGTAGTTGATGCATTGAAATGAGTAGGTTGACGTAATAGCTGATCAGATTTTTAGCCGACAGGTTATACTGTTTTCGGAAAATTCTAAACCGACATCTGTACTAAAGAGTTTGACTGCTGAGTTACTGAATACTTTGTACTTGCGCTATCCAAGTATGTCAGATGAGATTAGAGCAACAGAAATTCGGTGATAGTCCCTCTCTGAACTTTATGCACTGAGTTTGAAAGTACTTTCTACGAGAGGTTTTTGTTATTCGATTTGGTAGAATAGAAATTCTCTCTTAAATTGTTCCAAGTTTCAAGAAAGTTCCTTAAAAAAGTTTCATCATTTACACTATAAAATATCAGTTTCAATTATGCCTAAGAACTCTTCTCTATTTTCGAAATGAAAAATAGTTTAGTTCCTATTTTATCGGACAGCACTGCATGAATTGACTTTGCATAAAATAAGTCGGAGTGACGAGATCACTTCACCCAAATGCTTTCAGGTTGAACATTTTGATATCTAGTGGGCAGCACTGTAAAAATGAATGACTAGGTAAATAGCATGAAAGACTCTACCTCCCTTGGAGACAGTGTAATAATTTGCCACATTATTGGTTATTATATTTTGCAGGGCGATAGTAACCTTACTTTTTATACCCTGAATTTTGTATATTGAAGTTTTTAACACTACGAAAGAAGTGTCGAATATGTTAGAGTGAGAAGCTTAGTTAATTTAGCCATGTCCGTCTGCGAAATATTCTTGAAGTTCTCGAGATAGAGATTTGAATTTTGCAAAGTTTGTTTCCTCTCAAGGAAGCTATTCATTGGATTGAGTCGCCGATAATGGACCTCTACAGCATATAGCTGCCATTACAACTGTAACGAAAAGTTCTTTTTGAAAAGATATATTTCCGAAGTTGCGCACGAATTATCGCCCAAAGCAACGGTACAAACCCCAAAGAAATTATTTAGACCGGCCCACCATAGTCCATAGCTGCCATACAAACTGCACTATCAAGATCAAGTTCTTGTATGGAATTTGTATTTGTGAAGGGTATTATAGCTTCGGTGCAAACGAAGTTAATAATACAATTTTCAATGTCTCAGCATGAGCCGCTCAATCATTGGAAATTTTCGAACTGTTTTTGTGACTTCCCGCTGAATGAAATAAAACTGGTAGCGCCCTGCCGAAATTCGCTAAATCATGATCCATATTATTTGCATTATTTTATTTCGCTTTTTTCACTAACAAATCTTATTAAAAACCAGTTGACAAATTTTGACAAGCGAATTCGTCGCAGCTCTATCAATTCATTTATTAACCAGCTTTTCTAATATTTTGCAAACGCACGGTCAATGTTAAGCAAAATGTAAAAAAAAAAAATTATGAAATCCAATTGCAACTAATTAACTATTGGCAGCGTCTAAATATGTCACGTTCGTATAAAAACGCCTACAGAGCCGAGAAACAGCATCAGTTGACACTTGCAGTTTTAGCGCATCACAAACAGTCGCCCTTAAATCAAACTAAACTCCGAAATGGCTTTCAAATTTGCACTCACCTTCGCCGCCTTCCTCGCCGTTGCCAACGCCGGCGCCATACTCTCCCACGTAGCGGTCGCACCCGTTGCCGTAGCCAAGATTGCCAATCCCTCCGTGGACGCGGTGGCTACGACCCATCAAAATGTCGTGCGCTCCTTCGCCGGCACCGGTTCCCATCACTCCAAGGCTGTGGATACGCCCTACTCCAGCGTACGCCAATCGGATACTCGTATCAACAACAAAGTGTACGCACCAGCTATCGCCAAGACCGTGACCACTTATGCTGCTCCTGCTGTGACTCCCGTCGTTTCTGCTTACACCGCAGCCGCCGCTGCTCCGTTGGTCAGCAAAACCATTCTGTCGCCCGTCGCTAAGGTCGCTCCAGTTGTGTACTCTCATGCTGCTCCAGTCGCCACTTACGGACATGTTGCTGCTGCTCCAGCTATTGCTTACTCGCCAGCTGCTGCTGTCGCTCATGTTGCCTTCGATGGTTTCGGCACACACTGGGGTTATTAATCAGTTGTTATTACATGTGATTTGTTTAATGTGTTAACTGTTCATTTGTTATTGTTAATAAAACGAATAGCTATGTTATAATATATAATGCGGACTTTATAAAACCAAGTTGTTTCTTAAACAGCTCAGAGACTGTGTTTGGAAATTCGAAATCGTATATCGTCTCGAAGTACGAAGTAATATGTTGTTTCAAGAAGTTTCTACATAAATAAGAACTCTGTCATCCTATCCAGATACTTGTCGAAATATTTTACCTTCCCCTACTTATGTATTACATAAAATGGATTTAGCGAATAATACCGCTTCCTGAGGGTTCGTACTGAAAATCTAGTCGGTTCAGAGAAAACAACTTTCGGTTGATGTTAGCTTG
This sequence comes from Bactrocera tryoni, assembly GCF_016617805.1. Classification (NCBI taxonomy): domain Eukaryota; kingdom Metazoa; phylum Arthropoda; class Insecta; order Diptera; family Tephritidae; genus Bactrocera; species Bactrocera tryoni. Next base: position 13,265,498 of record NC_052503.1, on the reverse strand, counting down.
AGCTCGAAATTTATACAGCTACGTAATGAACTTCAAAAACATGAAATTTTCACATATATAGAATACCAGTTCTAAACTCTCATACGACTTTCAGGTTAGTTGTGAAAATATTGATCACGCTTTTAATCCATAGAAGCTATTCTTAATTATTCAATTCCCTCTTTTTAAGGGGTAAAACTATTACACTCTCGAGTTCTGTCATATATCTGGAAACTATTGTTGATAAGCAACTAATCTGAAGAGATCCATTGGTTCTACACAAATATCATCCGTTCCCTACTTAAATATGGTACGACTACATTGTTTTGGTGGATGGCAGTAAAAGTGCCGCGTTAAACACCTGGAGCAGGAGCAACGATCTGCTTACTAGAGATTACAGGTGAAAAATCGCCCAACATATATTCGAAGGACTTACGATTCAATTCTTACGGCCAACCCACTTACGATTTGAGTACATTGGAACCAGTCTCTCCGATCGAGTAAAGGAGATCCATGAGAAATTAAACACACCGTTTTCATTCTTCAGTAGAAGATAATAAGTCAATGTTTCTGTGTTCGACGGTTCCAACAGTGACATCTACATACTGACGAATCAAAGCGTAAAGTAGAAACAGAAGTGGGCTTCTTCCGCAGAAGGTAATTTACTATGCCTTTCGGACTGAATAATAGAAGCCAAGTAGGCTACTGCTTTAACCAACTAGTTCGTAAACCTTCTAGTGAACAGCCAGCGTCAATTAAGGCTATTCGGAGCGCTCATAAAAAGGCGGATTGTGTTAACTTATGTAAGGGGGTAATACCTAATAAATATAGAATAGAAGGAAACGAAAAGGCACACAAGATGACCCGCTCGGGGATAACTGGCTATGAAACTGGACTGGAGTTAGCTGCCATACTAACTGATCGGTCAAATAAAGCTCTTGTATGGAAAACTTTTATAATTGACAAGATAACTTTTCGAAAGTTAGCATAGATTATTTTTCAAGGCAATGCTACAAACTCCGAACAAACTGTTGAGATCAGACCTTATAACATATAGCTGTCATGCAAATTGATCGTTTGAAATGATAATAGTAGAATTAACTTAATTGGCATTTTTATCGCACAATTAAGTCTCCACCACCGTTATGTAATTCAAAAATCCAAAATCGCTTGTGGTTGTCAGCCCTTGACACTGCCGACTAACTCAATTTTCCACATAATTTAATAAGACTCATTGGCAGTCATCAGCATCAGCGCCATCATCAACGCTGACATCAAAATAATGGAGACATTTCATAATATGCAAATTAAGCGGCTTCCGTCAGGAGTCTAATCCCAGTGAGTTTGAATTACACAGCCACAAAAATGGCTTCCAAACAGTCTCAGTCACTTGAAGGATGCTCATAAGGATAAAACCGCCTTAAGACGAGTGAAAAAAAGAATCAGAACGGATATCCATATTCACATGCAACAAATCGCAACTCAACTAAATTTGTAAATAATGCAAATTTGATTACGATTGTGAGTGGCAATCTGCGTGTGTGTGTGTGCGTGTCGAGGATAAGTGCGCCTGCAGCGCTAAGCTAAGGATGTTGATGAATTTTGACATTTTGTTTGTGACGCAGCGGCGGAGATTACGGGGCACATACACACGCATATACTCAGACATTTGGCTGCCGGGTCAATTGTGCGTGTAATCCGCGATAATCATTTTAAATTTGGACGCCAACAAGCAGTGCGGTTGTGTGTTCATAACGAAGTGAGTGTGTGTATGTGTAGGTGGAAAGTGTCGTAGGCATTTGTGCGTGTGCCTGTGTGCATCTCCGCAGCTTTAAGTGCTTTTAGCCTGCCTTTTGACATTCGCTCTCTCACTTTCCTTTCTGTTTCGTTTTGTTGTTGTATTTGTGTTTGATTATTGCTCAACGATTTTGCCGCAAGCATAATTGAATTCGACTTAAGTCTCACTGCACTTTCGAATGTTAGAAAGTAGCAAATCTGCAGCGACTTAAGCCACCGTGAGCAATACAATTTAGCAAGAGTGATGAGTGGTCTTAAAACGGGTCTCAAAGCGCCACATAATATCTGTATGCCCCCTTGTCCTTGTCATCCTTGTGTTTCTATGTGTGTGTTTGTGTCCGTGAATTTGCGCAAATCTTTGCTTAGCGGCAAATCCGCAGCTATCACTTCGCACAATTTATTCAGGAATTTTTAATCAAACCGTTGCCATTAATTACTCGAAATTCTTAGCCACATAGCAGACATTTTTCGCTTGCCACCAACCGCTGCGCGCCACTTACACCTTCCGTCAAGCGGAGGAAAAAGCAGCAGCGCAAAGGTCGCTGCCAAAAAAAGAAGAAGAAATCGAGCAGCAAACCAAGTGGCAGCCAAATACTTGGCGCGCAACGCCACCATCAACAGCCAGAAAATAAGAAGCAGACAAAAACCGTTATGCAACCTGCAGCAGTAGTAGGGTGGGTGGCAGTGGCGAGCGATGAAATGCGAAGTACAAACCGCAGCAACGCGGCAGGAAAAAGAAGAAAAAAAATATCTGTGTCTGCCCCAGCTCGTGTCTACCCACGCATATTAATACAGCCGTGAGTCTGTGTGTGTATTCATGCTTCAAATTAGTTGCGAAGGCGAAGCAAGCAGCAAAATCTCCCTTCTACCCTCTCTGGTCTTCGCCTTGCATCCCCTCGTCAGCCTTCTTCTTCCCTTCATCGGCCGTGTCCTTGCAGCAAGCCTCTCAGCAGTCACTTGTTGGCTTGGAATATGCCAATGTGGCTGCCACCAAGCAGCAGCTCCTTGTTTGTTTGTATGTGTGTGCCGCTGATTTGCTGATTTTACTTTTATATGCATGTGCGTGTGTATTCGTGAAGCAGATGAGCGCGTTGTAATGAATAATTTATAATAGTTGGCAAGCTTTTACGGAAAATTAAAGTTTTGTGGCTCTTCACACCAAAAGCAAGCGATGAAGCTACAAAAAGGGGCGTTTGCGCAAACATAGATGAGGGAGAAACGAATAAAAAAAGGTTACGGTAGTGTGTAAGTATGTATGGATTTGAGCTAGAGAAACTTGTTGCATGCAGCTATGTTGTGCTTAGGTAAATGTCAAAAGTCAAAAGAAAAGTGAATAACAAGCCAAACCCGCCAGCATTTTTTATGACTTTTCATCGTATAAACACACTCTAGGCAGTTTACAACAAGAAGCTCATCTGGATTAAAGATATAACGCCTCTTTTAAGATCGTATCATCACTATGTTCTTTAATGCCAACTTATCGTCTTAACTCCACTTTCATATGGTTCTTTCTAAAGAACTGATTTGAGTAATACTCACAGCCTATCTTTACAGACCTGACCCTATTTTCAACGAAGTGCCACAAAATAGTGGAGAAACCTGAATAATATAGAGAAACTCGATTAGATTACTAATAATTCTGCTTTCTCTGGTGCTACAATCGCAACTGCCACCCTGTCAAAGTACTGTTTGTTACCCTCATAAGCCTTTATAAACCTGAAGCGATAACGCTTTTGCTAAAAAGTAGTTCGAGGGCAGAGCAGAATGAGACATATATAAGTAGTTTTGTGTACAATGCTATAGTCTTCATTGAAACCACAAATAGTGATGTACTTACAAAACTCCAAAGATATTTACAACATACACATTTTTTTATAACTTCAACAAGTTCTCAGATGAGCTCATGTTTTATTACACCCGTCCATGCACTCTGTGATTCCTTCACATTTTTCTTCACAAAAAATCGCTCTACCAAATGTTGAAGGGATATTTTTACCAACAACTCGATAACTTGCGGCTATCAGCACATCTACCAAATTTAAAGCTGCAGGTGCGGACATAATTTTTCCAGCCTTACTTGAAAGTGGAGGAGAGCACATTCTGACGCACCTAGTAAAACCATCTTGCAAAGGCTTATATCCTTAAAGCGTGTAGAAATGCACTAGTTATCTTTATACCAAAAATATGGAGGAGAGACTACCGACTTACCAAATCAAACAGACCGATACCGACCTGTACAATCTGCTTACCGACGAATAGGTTGCTTTTGTAAACGGGGAAATGGTACTGTACATATTTATTGATATAGTAGGAGCTTTTGACAACACCTCCTACTCCAGTGTTACCCAAACACAAGTAAGCAGGTAAATCCACCCATTATAGGGTGTGAGGATGTGATTCTCAGAAAGAAAACTCCTGAACATATATAGGCTCAGGTAGCATCCAAATAGGAGCAACAAAGGAATTCACCAAGGAGAGAGTAATAACACCTTTACTGTGTAGCTTCTGGTTCCGCTAACTTCAAATGGCATCTGCTGCCAAGACTATGCGACAACATAGACAATATGTCAAGAGGAAAGTTTCAGAGCACGTTGGGTGACATTATTCAAAGAGGACTCACTTTATCAAAAATATGGTGCGTAGATTTAGTTCACAAGAGCAGATCTCTTCCATCCCTGAGAATCCAAACGGTCTACGGGGTGGAAGTGGCTATTTTTTATGAAATAAAATATCTAGGTCGGGTTCTAGACTCAAAACTCAGGTGAAAAAAGCATCTGGATGCAACGATTGGGAAGCCACCAGAGCGCTAATGGTGTGCAAATGTCTAGCTGGTAGTACACAATAATAGTCAGACCAATGTTCACATATGGTGTCAAAAGTCTTACTACTACTCCAAATCGTTGTGGAAATGAAATGCGATGGCAGGAACAGGGTAAAACCCAAAAACGTACTTTCATTGGGTCTATCGTTATCACTTCTTCCTAGAGACGACATTACTAAAAGAACGAATACATGGGCATAGAGGAATAAACGAAAATGATCTGGCCGATATTTTGGTGAAAGAAGATGCGGCAACCATTTCGACAGGGCCGGAGCCATTCTTCGCTGTGTGTCCAAACACGTTACGAGAGGAGCAATGGAGAGAGGAAAGGATCGATAGAAAGCGCCACTGGAAACAAGTGCATGGTCTTCGAGACCCGAGAATGTTTCTGGGAGAGCACGATACAAAATGGTTCAAGAAAGTAATCGCTCTGTCCAAAGACAAATTAAGGCAGCTTGTGGGATTTTACACAGGTCACTGCAGGCTGCGGTATAATCACGCATTAGGGGATTGTTCTACGGATCAATATCGTTTTTGCCACCAAAGAAAAGAGGTACCAAGGCACATACTCCAGGATTGCCATGTAATTGCAAAAAGAAGAAGAAGGAGTTAAGCAATTGGGCAATTAACTCCGGCGAGAGAACACATTACAACTATTAACCTAGGAGCTTAACGAAGCCTCTTTGATATAATTGGGTTAAACAAAGTGCTGTAATAGCAGGAGAGGGCTTGGTAGACATCGAGTCGCAGTGTATTCCTCAAATTTCAATCTAAGTGTTTACGTGCCTATCTTGCTTTTAACCAGCAGCAACATAAACTATATTTCTTCTCAAAGTCATACAAACACTTACAAATACAACAGCAACACCAACAAAAAGAAAGCCGCTGCTCTGCTACATCCAGCTCATATGAACGCTGATGAATCTAATTTCATTTAGCGAAACTGATTTATTGATGTGTTCAATCTTCAAAGCTTTCTAATAGAAAAAATAAATATAAATCATTCTGCTGCTGCACAGGATACGCTCGTGCCAGTGTGTCGGAGTGTGTTGGTGGGTGAGCGTGACTAGAGTTGCAGTGACGCTGAAATATTGCAAAGAAATTGAACAAACGAGCTGGCATGTCTGACGAACAGGCTAACAAGGTTAATTTCGTTGATCAACTTTTTTCGTTCACTCACTTTGGCGTCATTTATCAACAAAAGACTGAAGGAGCGACCCTTGTAGAAATATTAATAGACAAAGCTACAAGTTAATATAGTTTTGTGTATGAAATTGTTTGGCCTTTTTATTTTTGTGATTTCTTGTAATTTTTTTGTATTATTTTCCCTTGAATTTATAAAAAAAACATACTTCAGCAGGCGCTCTTCAGGCGAAATTTGCAAGGGACACACTTTAAGCTGCCTGTGATAGAAATCCACTTCCAAGCACTCGCATCTAACCACTTTATATTTCCATATACACACTAACATACTGATGTGAGTGTATGTGTGCGGTTTTTCAAGCGTTTCTTTCTCACTGTGTCGCTCCGTGTGCTGCATGCCACATACGAAAATTAAAAATTCATTCGAAAGTGTCAATTGCTGTCACTTAATATACACGACGAGCAGCAATTGCTGCTATCGATAGTGATTGCCGGCGTTGCCAACAACACCGAATCGTGAAACAATGAACACAAAGGGCACAAGTGAAAACGATGAATGATATTCAAGCACACACACACACACATATACAGAAATGTGAAAGTTTTTTGCGCTGGGCTCACCTCCCTCATACACTCACACATAAGCAGGGAAATGGCAGCCTCAGCGCCCGTGTCGCTGTCTTGCCACCGAATGTGGCATCGTTTTTTGCCTTGCGGCTCGAATGCCCTGCTGAGGATATGTGATTTCAATTCGTGCCGCGCTGCCGTTGTTTCAATTGAACACCTCTTCCTCTGCTCTCGCCTTAATATATCCGAGGACCCGTTGCACTTAACCCATTGGTCGCTATTGCCATCGCTTGCCGTGTTGAAGCATCGCTTGTCAGTGCAGCGCTGGTGGCATCAGTTGCCATTGTCGGCGGTTTGTCAGTGATTTTTTCGCCAACTATTAAGTGTGTAGTTTGTTGTTTTTGTTTGTCGATTTTTGATTGTTTTTCTGGCGCTGCCTCTTTACACTTCACTCGATTCAGTCGATGCACCCGATTTGTGGCATTGTGGATTTCTTGCAAATGATGGACACACCGAGCATTGTCATCGAATTGGGTAAAGTTTCTGTTGTTGTTGTAATGTATGTGGCACGCTCTTTGTTGTCACTCCGATTTATGACTTGAGTGTTGTATTGAAATTCTAAGGCAAAAAATGGTGTTGAAATTCATAAATCGCACGCTTTTTATATAGTTTCGGTTGCTATTGGGTATAAATAAGTGAAAATGTCGGGTATATGGTTAAAAAGTGGTGAGAACTGAAAAAAAGCTATTATAAGTGTTTTTCTTTTGTAAATATGTATGATATTTAAAAAATAGACAAACCGTTCACTTCACCGAAGCTAAAATACCCTTCATATTTCTTATAGGATAAGAAAGGGGATAACAAATCCATATCTGATCTTTTTTCCGAAGACAGTTGCCTTGGACAATAATTTATGTCGAATTTCGAGATGATATCTTGCCAAATAAAAAAGATTTCCATACAAGAACTTGATTTAGATCGGCAACTATATCCTATAGTTGTATTCGGCTTGGCCCGCTGATGATTTCTATATAACATTTCCTATGGTCTCCGACGTTTCCTTCTGAGATTTATTTTTATTATACCACGTACGGGTCCGGCACTCGGAAGTGTAACCAACCTCAGACCCTTCGCGCAGCTGTCGCACTGAAATCAGCTGTTCATAAATTTGCTGAATGACAGTTCCGAGTATTGTTCACAAGTGTACCATAGCGTTTTGCCAAAAATGAACGCAAAAAAAGTGATCAGCCACGGAATTCAAACGTAATAGTGCGATTGCTTTATATTTAGCTGGAAAATCACAGCCAGCGAGCTCAAACACCTTAATGTGAATAAAGTTTTTATTTTTATCGCACCATCACTCGTTACAATGATACTGGTAGCTTCGCAAACCGCCATGGAGGTGGTCATCAAAACGTCATGTAAGATGGTTCGGAAAGTGAAAAAGCAACTTGAGCGAAATCCACGAAGAAGTGCCAATCAATCCGACGCATATTGAAAAATGAGCTCAAGGTCAAGCCTTACAAATTCCAAACGGCCAATGATCTCACATCGAAGCAGCTACAAGTAAGACTTGACCGAGATGCCGAAGAAAGCCATTGTCGGTGAGTGGACCGAAATACCGACAAGTGCGATTGGTTTTTTGACCGTCTCAAGGCAATAGTTAAGGCAAAAGGTGGTCATATCGAGCAAAAGTGAATTGGTCCTGAATTTAGGATCATTTTGTACTTAAAAAAAAATAAAAATAATTTTCCAAACCGAATTTATGGTTTTTTTTTAATTGCTTACACTTCGAGTGCCTGACCCTGTATATAGGTATTGCAAAAAAAATATTTCTGATTAAAATCCTTTAAAATTATTATCTTAGACAACGTTAATTTCAGAGTCAGATCCCTAAGAGGATACCTATAAAATAGATGGAAAGAAATACTTGTAGAAGTCTGTTATGCTCTCCTTTTACTCGCATCATTTAATTCAAACCCAACTTTGAAGGAGCCTAAAAACCGACTTAAGATAATGGAGAGGACCAGTTATGTTTTTCAAGTAGCCTAAAAACCTTCTTGGGCTAATGAAGAGGACTTGCTATCTTTTCCAAGGAGCCTCAAAACCACCTTGGGATAATGAAAGGGACCTGCTATCTTTTTGGATTATGTCATTCCGTTGATTTGATGATGATCGCTTCTCTATCGGATAACCGATAGTTTTAGGTCGGCCTTTGTTGACTTGGTGACCGCTTTTTTCTAGTTGGTTGTGTCTAATATCTATCACGGTAGTTTCAAGCAGAGCTAACCTATTTTTAAGAACCATATCGAAGCATAGTAATATACATATATAACAACAATCTTTTTCAACTAACGAAGATTGTTGAAGAGTCCTCCGTTAAGGCGATCCGTATTGTGAAAATTACTTTCGTGATGAAATTTAACTTCCCTTTTATTAACCTAGATTTGCATAATTAAGGTATTTTCGAAGGCCGGATCTTCTTATGAGCACCGATTGCAATTTTTTGCGGAACTTTTCGTTTCGGCTTTGGAAATTGGAAGTCTTAGTGTTTTTCATTTGCTGACACTTAACCGAGTCTGCCTACTAGTTTGCTGCAGCACCTTTCTTGACAAATTTAGAAACCTAAAAATATGTATATCAACCGAATCCGAATGTTTTTTATGGCAAATTTTTTCGTGGTACATTAGCTTGGCATTCTACATAGCTATCACTGGGCGAGCGCTACTTGAAAAAAACTTTCAATATTACTCGAGATCGAAGTCCTGCGCAACTTTTGGCTGTCACTAATTGTAAACCTTATCTTTAATTAAGGATGACTGTTTCTCCATAAACGAGACCTTGACATCCATAATATTGAAATATATACTAGAGTTTCATTAGAGATAATAAAGTGTTAAAGCCCTATATATACATAAATATTCGACTGAAATTTTCAAATGAAATTTAACAGACTTTAACGTATATTCTCTAAAGCTAACATTTTGCCAATCGCTGTTTTATACCTGAGTCCTTTGAATATTTTACCTGTCATACTTGAAATCCATTGCATCCTTTGCCGTTAGCTGAAGGCGAACATGCAAATCTGCTTGTTTACAATATGTTTCAGCAATCAGACAATAATCCCCCAACTAAATTGCCAATGGCCACACAAGCCTTATCACATTCGCTATTCAGTGCAAAATACAAAAAAAAAACGATATTTTTCCTTTCGAAAGCGCGAGCTCGTTTTCCTTTGGCTTGGACATTCGGCAATTGCAATTGTTTGCCAAACTACAAAGTGCAACTGACCGTAAAACAATTTGATTTTGGCAATATTTTTTTTTATTTTCCGAATTTTTTCTTGCATCAACGTCCTTGCGATTTTTATTGGCATCTTGCAACTTGTTTGTTGCAGCCAACAATCGCAACGAATTTGAATATCAATAAACACTTCAATTGCAGCAAACAATTTGAAGGCACACATACACGTAAACTGAGCGAGGTAAGCAGAATAAATTGCAGGAAAAAAAATTTGAAAAGTTCTGTGTTAGGATGTGCCTGCATGTGTGTGTGTGTGTGCGACGGAAGGCAGCGAAAAAATGCTAAACTATGAGGTCGGGACCAATAAAAATTGCAGAAGTATGCAAATAAATATAAATCAGCTTGAATTGCAATTGAAAGTCGCCCAGCGTGCAGGGGGAGTGAATGGGAAGCATGGAAGTGAAATATTAGAAAAAGGATTATAGCGCTTTATTGTTGTTATGAATCGCATTTTGTGCGCTCTGCAGTTGCATATGTGTGTATATACGTGTATACGTGAATTTGCGTATGTTTTCACATAACTGTACATGTGTACAATGAATGCTGCTTGTTGGCGCGCTGTTGCAAATTGAATAAATATTCAAGGACATTTGCATAGTTTCGCAACTCTTGGCATGTCCAGTCAACTTTAACGAGCTTATTTCAGCTATAAATTTTACAAGAGTATAAATGCGATATATAAAGTACAACAAACTCGTTTTCAGCTTGTAGAAATTAAGCAAATTTGGCTTAGGAGAAGGAACTTTTCGTTTATTGCATAAAGGAGGAGAGATAGTTTTAGTATTTCTTGACCTTCAAAGGCTTTAAAGAGCATAAGAAAGAGTATATCTATTTATATAGTCGAAATTTACGTCTCTCGTATTGAGATTTTCGTGCCATTTGCGATGTGTTTCTTATTCGTATGAGCGGAACTGCAACATTTAAGAGGCTTCCGAACCGGTGTTGAATATTTTAAGATGCTTTTTTATGATTTGAATAAGCTCAGACTTTTATCAATGCTTGCCAAAGCGTGGCTACTCTAAGTTTAGAAAATAATTTTTTAGGTGTTGTTAACGAGAGATATCGAACCCAAGTCCTGCGACATATTTCGCCAGCAGCTGTAGGTAAAGAGCTTGAAATGCCGTCTCGTAGTTCCCTTAAACCGAGATGCTGATGTGTGCTCTCAGAGAGCAGGAGTGCAGGTTATATAGAAAATCGTTCGGCTGAGTGTAGCTTATCGACGTCGATCCTTTATTGTGTTTGTTGACGTGCATATTTTGTTGCACAGAGGCAGATGCGTATCTTACTTGAAACAAGATAGCGGTCCGAAGCGATGTGTGGAACTCGCAGTATACGTACGTACCTTCTAAAACATTGTAGATGTGTCTTCCATCTATCATAACATGATCGATCTGGTTGGTAGCTTTTCGATGAATTTTCCTATGCTTGAACCTAGTGCTACAGGGCCCCGTCGTAGACGATCTGCCTTAACTCTTTTGGGAATGCTTCATCATGGAGGTAAACTCAGGCGTTGAGCCAAAGATACCTTTTGTGGCTAGACGTTCATCCACTGGGATACCAGTACTCGGCGACGGAGTCTCTCTAACACTACGAATCCCGCACCGAACTTGCGCTCCTTTATATGACCACTGTACTAAATGTCACAAGAACCTATTTGTCTCAATTCTTGTCACGTCCATAGCACTCCTTATATTTACCCTTATGAAGACATCAACCAACAGGGCAAAACCACTTTCCCACTTTATTGACGGTTCATCAAAAGGGGAATGACAATCCGAGGCTGTTTTGTTCTTTTCATTGGTTGTGTTTTTTTACGTCGCGGGTCCCAAAACCAGCGAACAACCCTGGGCAGAGATGTTTCGCTTTCTCACTTTAGTTCGCCTTTGGCTGCACAGAGGATACTTGGTCTTAGACCGGAAGTCGTTTGCGGCTTGAGCCATATGTAAAATAATCGTTTTTGACCACTCAAGTGAATGACGCTCAGAGAACTTTTCTCGCTTGCGTGAACTTCTACTCATGGTTCCATCCTCCTTGATCTTATTGTTTCAAAATATCCGAGGAAGATATAAAACAATTCCAAAAATGTTTTTGTGATCGTGACGAAGTTAGATTGTGCAGCACAATTTCATTGCAGGCGACCGATATTATTGGCGATTAAAAATAAATAATGTTTTTTCTTTTTCACTAGTTGTTTACTATCAATGAATTCTAAGTTCGGAGAGTTTATATTTTGCAAGTTTAGTCATTCAAATAAACCGGTTGAGAAGTATAAGAAAATTCAAAATGCGCCTAAAGGTATGCAATTGAATCAGTTAAGCTTTACCATGTAGCTGAGCGTGTTCAAATGCCTGTATTTATTTCAGTTTATATTTTAAAAAGCATAAAATAAGCATAAAAAATATACATTTTCTGAGCTCTAAAATCTCCTTAAGCTTTCCACACACGCATACACACACACAAAATAGCCACATAAAAGTGTCCGGTGAATTTCATATAACAAAATGCTCTTGTTGGTCAATTGTTGCCACATTCACCATAAAAAAGGGTTATTTGCCTCATTAAACTTCATGCAACAATTTCCATTAGTTTGCTTAATGCGACGCACCCCAGTTACTAGCATTCACTACGTGCAACAAAAACAAAAACAAAAGAAAAAACAGAAGCGAAAGCAAAAACTTCACGAAACATTACAAAGTTTTTACAAATATTTTACCATTAAATTGTAAAATAGAAATAAAATGTGAAAAAGTGGCCAAAACATAAGAGAATTACACATTGAAAACGAAGAGTAGAGCACACATGCACACACATATTTGCCTTCACATCTTATTAGACGCCCATCTTGTGCCATTTTTCACGAGCAAAATTGTGTCACACAACATTCACACGCCCCATTAAACGCTGGCAAACTGTCGCTTTCGCTTTGCGGCGAGCTTTGTGTTTGTGTGTGTGTGTGGGTGTGCCCCACAATCCACAGCGCTTTCAACACCTTCACACCAATGTAAGGTTGCATGCTTGTGGGTGTGTGTAGATTTTGGAACTTTTCCAGTTGTGCTGCTTAGCTGTTGTTGTTGTTATGCTCTCATTTTTGTTCGCTTGTTTGTTTGCTGCCGACGTCATTCCACCTCATTTCGCTTGTTGCCTTGTGACCATTTGTTTTTTTTGTTTTTGTTGTTGCTGTGGCATGAGTACCACTAATGTCCGCTCCCAAAAGTATCTAAGTGTTTTAAGTTAATCACACACACACATACATAGAAACAATATATTATGTTGTTTTTTGTTGCCACATGGCTCCAGTGACTCCACATCTACCTCACGTGCCACGCTGTACAGTAATTTTTAACACACATTCGTAGCTATGCACGTAGGTGAGCGTCGCTGAAATGTGTGCGTGTGCTTGAGTGGCCGTTATGTGGCAACTTCATCATATTCATTATTTTGTTGGACCGAAATTATGATTCATATTTGTTGACATTGCGCTCAGGGCCACAAAGGTCTGATTTTCTATGCCTAAATAAATATATATATATATACGTATGTGACTCTGAAGCTTTTTAGCGCTGTGTGGGTATGGACACCCAGTAAGCAAATTTTGATGTTCTTGTTGTCTTTAGTGAAAAAGTAGTGGTTTGTAGAAAAAAGTAGAGAAGTTAATACCAGTTTGGTATAGGATTATATAAGTGAGGGTAGGATTGAAAAAAAATTTTTGTTGAAGGCTAGGCGGTTCTTACCGGTTAAAATGCGGGTATGTTGCGATTATGCAGACTCAAATGTTATGAGACTATATTTTGTATAATATTATGTAGACTGATGGCTCAAGTTACAGGTACGCTTAGAAGCGTCTTCTGAGATAGCATGTCCTTGAAAACAATTGATAGCATCCTTAAAGGGATTAAGTCATTGTAGCTTTAGTGGTTTAGAAGATATGCTCATTAAATAAATTAGAGGGTGGACCACGACCACTTTTTAAAAATGTATAGCCCACAAATGCCCCTTGCTGTTGCGATCTTATTCTACAGGGTTTGTTCGGAAGGTAATAGGACTGAGTCGATTTAAAAAAATTTGTTGAACCAATAGTTATAGTTCTTTAAAACTTTCAAAATAGGCTCTTTCTGCGTCAATTCAGCCATTCAGCTCTGCCAAGCATTGAAAGCGTCATGGAAGGTATTCTCCGGAATAGCCTTTATAGCCGAGGTGCATACTGCTTGGATCCCCTATGTGGCATGTGTACTCGGAAGATTGCCTCTTTGTCACGAGATCATACTCAAAGATCCATGACACGTCACCTGTGATTACGTTATTCAAAAATTTGGAGTCACTTTCACACAGTTTCAAATTTTCATGGCACACTTCCTTTCGCCGCAATTTCTGTACTTTGTACTTTTGTCTTCTTCGTGCTCCATCACAATTTCATGAACCAAAGATTTTGATAAATTTAACATCTGGGCAATTAAACAAATACTTAGTCTACGGTCTGAGTTCAAAACTTTGCGCACACGAGTCATATTGTCGTGTTTGTCGAAGTGGCAGGTCTCCCAGCATGGTCTTCATCAGCGACGTCTTCCCGCCCCTCCAAATAGGCCTGGTGCCACTGGAAGTAATTGGGTTCTATTACTTTCCAGACAAACCCTGTACATATCAATTTAGTGCTAAGTTATGGCATTTTATACGTTTTCGGTAACTGGAATTTTGTGGGCGTGAGAGTGGTCTGATTAAGCCCATCTATGAACTCGTTTGTTTTTAGTCAAGGAACTCGCATACCAAGTTTCATCAAGATATCTTAAGTTACATCTTGCACGGATGGAAGGATGGACGGAGGGATAGACAGACAGTTATCGTACGTTTCAACTCTTCTCGTCATCCTGATAATTTTTGTGTATACCACTATCTATCTTTTTAGTTTTATGTGATACATTATCCTGGTTTAACATGTTGCATGGGTAAAATAAAATCAGAAAAGAAAAATTTACTTAAGAGATCGTCTCAGTGTGAAATTTTTGAAAAATCGTTTTTTTTTTTTGTTGCTTAATTGGATAGTATATACTGTAATATACATTTTCTCAAATTTTGAAATCGAAATTCAATTTATTACGCTCGCTACACTATTTCTTGTAGAAAGGGAACAGAATGGGGAACACAGCGACTCCAATCTTTAAACGCGTTTTCCTCAGAATGGTGTTTGTCAAAACGGTTTCCACTCTCAAAGGTAGAGTTTTGAAGATGTCTAGTTCCAATTTGGAGAGAACAATTTTAATGTCATTCGCTATCGCGCTATGGAAGCTTATTTTTTTATACAAGTTTGACAATTTGCGCCCGATTGGATTTTTAGTCTTACCGCATGAATGCTTATTTAACAATGTCTAGTAAGAACTCCTAAAAATGCGGCCAGATGAGGGTTTGTAGTTTAGTAAATATTCCGAGTCGCGCAGAGGCTGGTTGTCATCAAAGCTTGCTAAGCGCACATGAGGTTCATAGACCTTGTGCTAGAACGCAAGTTAACAATGGAGATCCAATTCGTTCCCATTCCGATTTGATCAGGGTTTTCAAGGGTGCAATTGAAAGCGAATAGAATTTCAGCATGATTCTGTTTGGACCCCTTCATAAGCCTAGCTTTTCTGAGCCTTGGAGTGACCTACGCAGCTATACAGCAGTATCCACGGGTGCTATGTGTAGAATGGCACTAAGTGATAATGCTGGTGTAGTGTGCAGTGTATCGCAGATATATTTTAAAAATAAAACTGCCACAATTATGAGTTTTGAAGCTTTTTTAACACTTTAAAGAACCATTAAATGATCAATCGAAGGCACCCAAAGTTTCAAATATATTATAATTTTAACTTTATAATTTGTACCCAATAATGTTTGCCAAGGAAGAGTTGAATACTTCCTGAAATAAACATATCAAACGGATGAATTTATGATTCTAAATAGAAAATATAAGAATATATTGACGCCCTTAACATATTCGCCAAAAATTTCGTGGAATATTTTAATAACTACTATAAATCTGAAAGGTTAGTCGCAAGGTTGAATATTACATTTCTTTTTTGCTTATTCAAGTAATTATTTTTTGAAAATTTTAGATTTTTAAGTAAAATATTTGGTTTACTGTATGAATTCACTTATATTTGCACTCCTGCTTACCTATAACCAGCCACTCTCAAGCATCTGTTGCCTTCTGCAACCTATAAAAAACATGTTTAATGGCAAGCGTGTCCCACCGCTGCGTATGATGAACATAGAGAACGTAGAAGACTATACACATTGCCATCCACTCTTCGTCAGCCACCTTCACATCATCATTAAAGCAAACATTTTTTATTTCGCCACTGACATTATGACTGACTCCACATCCGCATACACACCATCATATGAACGCACGTCCATCAGCGCTAATTCTCTGCACTACAAAGTAGCATTTAGCTGCAAACAACTCACTGCCACTGACATTGCGCACGTACAAATATATTTACCTTAATGCGTGTAGTTAATCTAATGCTCGTTTTCCAAGTATTTAGCTTTTATCATCATTTGTCTGGGTGTTGTCACCATGACTTTATTTACATGACCACGTGCGGTGCTGCGAAAAAACTGTGACATGTTAGCGGCACACAGAGGCATACATTCATATATTTGTATACATATATATTACGTACATATATTCTTTCATACGTATACCCTTCACTTGTCCACCTGCTGGATTCATATCTTGCATTCTCGACTCCCGCACTAAAGGCTTTCATAAGTGCAGGTATGTACGTGTGTTTGTGTGCGATTTGTTGCGAAAAAATTTGCGAAGCAAAAACAATAAAAAAGGCGCCGTGTGTCGCATTTTTAATTAATTAAAATGTAAGTACATTAAGGGAAAACACTTAACCGCCAACTGACACGTATGGATTTGCTGGGCAAAGTCCAAAGACCCGCTCTTGTGAACTTGGCGTTGTGATACTCATGACAACACTGAATTTTTTCTTCTCTTTACAATGTGTCAAAGGGTAAATTTAAAGCGAAGCGTTTCTACTTAAATGTGTTGCAAGTGTTTAGCTGAGGCTTTGTGGTCATTAAAAAGCTGACTGAAAGAGCGTTGAGATTTCACTAAACAGAGAAACAGAACCTCTTTCTGTTCGTTTGTTCTGAACTGAACACTTTCTGATCGTTAGGGTTGCCACTAATGCTCGAAGAGAAAGAACGGCTTTAGTTCTTTTTCCACCATTCTACTTCCTACTAAGGCTCTGTATTCAGGTTTTAGTTTAAGTAAGTTCGAATGCACGCTGAAAGACTTTTAACGCTTTTCACGTATTAATGGAATACAAGCGGTTTAATCTTATAGCATCAGATTGCCTTGAGTGCCATCAGACTATTGCTTGATATATTAGAACGTTCGTTGAAATTGTTCCTTTGAAGATTGAAAGTTTGTTTGTTTAGTATATATATCCTTGATATAAATAAACAGAATAATTTTGGATTCTCCGGTCTCTAATTATTTTGATTAAAGTTTCTGGTTGGTTGGTTGAAGAAGGATACGTAGGAGCTTCATATTGCAGGCGCTCGCACTTAGGCTGTCATTACACTTGTTGTACTCCCGAGTTATAACCAATTAAACCGTATACAGCAATTCACTGGAATTGATAAAATACCTGCTTTCTTCCATCCTAAGTGCCCAAATGTTGGAACATTCGGAGAGGTAGAAGATATCCCGTCTCAACCGGCTAGACCAGCATCATCTTCTCCACATGCTCTGCATTTCGTCGAATCCATTTTATCAATTTTATGAACGGGAAATCTTAGCGTAGCTGCCCAGTGATGAATCCTACAAAATTACTAAGTTCGCTCTTGGTCCGTCTACCATCAATACTACCCCGAAGTTTAGTGGTATGCCCTGTTTTGCGAGTTTTCTAAGACATTAGCTGTGTCTCTCGGATTAACTGCTTCAAGTAAACCATCAAGAATTTTAGTTTCAGTATTTTAGTTTAACGTGACCGTTTGATTATGGATTACTATAGAAGAAACCCGCTCCTGTTCCTTTTTCACTCTTCAATTGCTGTTCCCGTTGGAACTCTGGAGCACAGAACTCATATTCGTAAAAACATACAGCAGTTCTCTTAACTATCTTAAGAGTAGACTTCCTATTTTTCCAATTTTTCCCGATTTTGTCAAACTACGAAGAGTTTTTTCAATTCTTACAGCAACAAAAAGATATCATAATCAACACTATGATCAGCTTAGTCTTAAATTTTTTATTATATCTTATTTACTGGCACAACCCAAGAGAAATTCTGTAACCTACTTCTATTCAACTAAGTATGAGTAAATAAACCAAAATTGCTACAGTTCTAAGCTCCCTCTCCACAGTTAATATCGCATACAGCTGCGCGCAAAATAAACCATCAAAACTGTGGAATTTTTTAATTTTTCCAAAACATTAGCTAAAACAATATGCAACTCAAATATGACGCGAAAAGGCAAATCTTCAACACCAAAGCGAAGTGGGCGCACAGCAAAAGCGAGAGGAGAAAAACAAAGGGAAGCAAATAAAGACAGAAAATAGTCAGCACAGTGCAGACGTAATAATGCGGGCAATCGTAAAATTTTGTGCGGTTAAACGTCAAACACTCATATGTGGCAGCAACGGCGGCAAGGCAGAGTGTGGCAAAAGACGCAGCTGTCCAGGCGGAAGTGAGCACGCAGCGCAGTTAAATGTGTGAAATTTGAAAAACTTGCCGACGCGTCGAGTGCGCGCAGGAGTGGCTGGGAGACAAGGGTTTGCCTAGAGAGTAATAAAAGGAGTGTATATGTGTAGGAGAGAGTATGTATGAGTTCACATGAGTAAATATATAAGTTTATAGTTCATGTGTGAATCATTTTAAAATGCATATCCATTACTAGGGTGCGTCCAAAAGCAATATATCTTGAATTTGAACAGACTTGTGTGAATTAAAAAATATATTTATATAACTAGGGTGGACCAAAATGTTTTTCCATTGTATTTTAATAATTATAACACATTGTACCACCCTAATGCTCACATTCTGCACCGGAAATATGAAAGACCGTCAATGGCAGGCAGAACTAAGTTTATTTTATTTTCTAGTTCCCACCGAAAATGCCAAAATTCTAAGCATTCAACGTTCACACAACACTGGAGGTATGAGCTTATGCCTCTTTGAGTGTTGGTATATTTATTACGACGACCAAATACAGCACAGACCAAAGAGAGAAGTGTACTATATTCATATACTTGTATACATAGATGTTGTGCCACCAAGCGCCTGCTGGCCGACGAGTTTGGCAGCCCGCAGCAATTTTTCGCTTCATAACAAATATTCACATTCATTTTGACGCTTTGGCATTTCGACTGACTTTCCATTTGTTGTTCTCCATATTTACCTACACACACACATATACATATGTGCATATGTATATTACATTCAGCCATGCATACGTGCCTCACCAGCATTCACATGCACGCTCCCCGCTTTGCCCTTCTGCCCTTTTTAGTGCCTTGCAGAATTGCTGCGTCTTGCTGCCATCATCTTTTCTTCTTGTTTTTTGTTGGTTTTCCTTTATCTGCCTTTCATTGCATTTCATTTCATACGGTTCTTTGTGTAAATATTTGATTTTTCCATTAAAGTCAATTTGCTTTCATGATTCTGTAATTCATTATTTGCACAATTCACACAGCAGTGCAAACTAAGGCAAATGCACACACACACACACTGGCGCAATTTCACACATGTTCAACGAATTATACAGCTAGAATTTACCGTTATCAAGGAACTTTCCATTGTTGCCGAGTGAGTTTGGTTTGACGATAAACTATGGGGTTGTAGCCTCTTTTCTGCATCGAATTATATTCAGTACCGCTTCGTTTCTATGGAAATTTCTTTCCGAAATAGTTGAGTTTAAATGTTGAAGATCTGGCTTATTATTATTTCGATCTACTTAAAATTTTTTATTTATTCTAAAGAAATGTTTAACATATAAGAACTTAGATTATAATGTAAGTTCTTGGAAAAAGAAAACAACAAAACCAAACCACATTTGGACATCAGCAGCAGGAGGGTTGTCGCTTGTTATGAGCTTCGGTTGGGGTGGCTTTCGACGTAGCTTTTGCAAAATATTCAGGACCTTTCAAACCCAAAAAAAGTATCCAAAACGTATTGTCGCTCCACAAGAGATGTGAACGTCCTCTGCTATCGCTCTGACGGTAATAGCACAATTTTCCAGCATTAACAGCATTTACAGAGGTGGATAGAGGTGGATAGTCGACCCGCATGAGACAAATTTCCTTTAAGGAATGCCTTGTACCTCTCAAATATTTGTATTTCTGATATATTATGTTATACCAATTTGAGAAAAAAAATGATTATGGATCAATTATCACATATAAATTCATTGAAATATGATTTTTGCTCTTCGATGCCTACACAAGACTTCTCCTTTATCTTTGCCTCGACCTTTTGCTAGGACATATAACATATAATAAAATCTTACGACCACTTTATGCGGTCGGAAAATCTTTCTTGCAATTGCGGCAACATATTTACCTTATAATAGAAATCTTAAACAATTTCTCCGAGTTCTTCAATAAGAGAGCTACAAAAGTTTTTTTGAATAAAACAAAATCGGTTTGGGATATCAATCAATTATTCATGTGAAATTAGACCATAGACTCGACATAGCCCCACAAGAAATAGTCCAAAGGCGTTAATCGCACGACCGAGGCGATTAATTGACTGGGCCATTTCGTGAAATAACACTTTCACCAAACTTGGTTTTCCATAAATCGATTATGACATCCTCTATGTGGGTTGTGGCGCCGTCCTGTTGGAACCACATGTTGTCCAATGCCGTATCATCCAATTCGGGTCCAAAATGTTCTGGTATCATTTTGTGGTAGCGATTCTCATTCACAGTAACGTGGCGGTCTTGGTCATCACCGTAGAAGTACAGCCCAATGACGTCGCAAGCTCATAAACCGCACCAAATCGTAATGTTTTCAGGATGCGAATGTACGAACATAAGACGATTCTGGTAATCAAGCGGCTACAATTCTGCAGTCAATTTGATCTTGTTAGAATGTATCTTTTCGCAAAACTTGCCACAACGACGTCACTGAGATGCCCAATGTTTTATAATGACGTGTGGGAGACCGATTATGACGACCATAAATTGGACTTAGCGCTCTTAAAGTTGAAGCTACTGACTCCGAATTTCAAATAAAAAAGTAAATTTTAATAATTTCGGCTTGATATTGGATCGTACATCTTTCCATGATGAAATGGCAAACCTTACTGAAGACAAATGTTAAAAGATCGGGAAAAAATATGACGTTTTTGTCCCTATCGGTCTACTTTTGCAGCGTCCTTATTGAAAACCCCATTATTTTATGATAGACAACAGTCAGTATATGAGCTTAAGCTTAATTCAGTTTTTTTTGATGGCCTTTCATGAACTGAAATCAAACATTAGGTACCACCAGCTTTACTAAGATTTTTCAGCTATTTAAAAACTAACTCAAGATACTTCCTTTCCTGATTCAGATACGGAAGAGATATGGTTTTAACATGATTATTGTAAGGATAATATAGGGTCTTTCAAATCTAGTATCTACTGGTATCCCAAAGAGCTTAAATACATATATAATATAATAATAATACATATATATGAATATTTCTTCAGAAACTCAAAGACATTAGGGTGTTTTATTTTTTAATTTAAAATAAGTGAATCTAAACAAAGTTTTTACATCTAAAATTTATCGCTTAAAGAGTATCTTTTAATAAAAAAAAGTCACACCCATCCTAACATAATACATTTGGTGTGTGTCCTCATTAACCGCGAATACCACAAATAATCAAAATTCAACAGCTATTGCGCGTGCCACAAAATAATTAGTGGAATGCCACATATGTCATTATTACCTAATTTTGATATGTCGCACGTACACACAAACTTACAAACAAGTATTGTAGTGTGCCTCACACAAACACGACACGGCAGCAATTTCAAATATTGTCACAGACAATGCTTAGCAATGACAACAACCATCAGCCGATTCCCCGCCAGAGATGCCGAAGGCTATGACATTTGCAATTTTAACGAGATTAGCCGAGTTAGTGACGCCGGCGTGCGTGGCGCTATGTCTCTGTGTAAATGTGTCCGCGTCTGCATTCTGCGTATTTTATGCACTAAATTGCGCTCAATCAATTTTAATCGAATCTCATCGAATTGGCGTGAATCCACGAACAGCGCTTGTCATTTTCATCGGCATCACCAGCATCACCAACATCAACACCATCAAGCAACCGCTCTGACTCTGAGTCGCATTAGTATTACGGAATGGTCGATAACGTATTCTATTTTGCTACAAGGAGTCGGTGGGGAGTAAGCGCGTGGTGAAAAAAATCGTCTTCTAATTTACTTCGCGGTTTGCATACAAATTTCAGGCTGCACTTTTTCATTAGACGCCACCACGTATCAGGGTTGCGACGCAAAGACGCGCTTCGCACAAACAAGGATACATTGTGCAACCAATATGTGCGTATGTATGTATGTACGTGTTTGGATATGTTTCGTTAATGTGAAGTGATGTGCGGTTAGCTGATGGGTGTAGCGTAGTCACGCTCCTCTTCATTATTATCGTCACGATATGCATTGATTTCGTTTGATCGCATGAATTTATTATTAATTGTGTGATTTTATGACTTCGAGCGACATTTTCACATTGGTTTCAGTTTAAATGAATCTAGGTTAACATGTTGATGTTATAAAATTACGGTTTAAAAACAGAAATTCCTTTTTTGCGATAGATGCTTTGGTCTACTTGTACATAGTAAGTTTAAGGTGAAATTTCATAATATGGAATCGATTTGACTAATTTGCGTCAAATTTCTCATATGGTTCTTACTAATGTTATCATAGTTTCTTATGATAACCAAATGGATCAAATATTTACCATATTTTAACTTCCCCTAGTTACATAATGTTACCATGAATGAATGTCTTCATTTCTGTTTGCTACCGAAACGGTGAGGCATTAGTTCCCTTCTTGGCGACCTTACATCGGAAAGTATGTGAGACAATGTGCTGATCATATTTGGCTTGTAGCAGAAAACAAAAAAAATAGAAAAAAATATTTTTTACCTCATCTACGATGCTTCTTGCCGCTATGGTATATCGGTCAGAATGCGACCTGCCTTAATTAAAGTAAATGAGGTTTTGTGCCATAAAACCTATGATATCAGCATCATTTGGAGCTACGTCTCTTTATGAGATATGAACGCACACCTCCATCCTTCGTTGTGTAACTGCAGTTTTCCAGTTGAAGTTTCTTCAGATTTTTTTTTTATTTGTTCATCTTCAGTTCGTCCGCAATCTAGTTAATTTTTCCGATTTTTGATAGTTCTTTTGTACCAGGAGCCAATAATCAGACCTTCCGAGAGTTTAGTTCAGCTTTCATGACAGGTTGTTTTCAATGAGTGGGTTTTCAGCCCAACATCATTTAGATTTGATTTTTCCTACAGTCCCAGATAGTCTGCTATTTTGTAGACTTTGAGCCGCCATTACATTTTTTCGCGAATTGTTTTGCTATCGACAGGATGCATCGGGTTGTAGGTGAGGTTGGCAGTTCAATAGGAGAGACTATAAATTTGTCGTTCACACTTTAGCATCCGGTCTTTGTTATATTAACATTTATACCAACTAAGTCTTCCATATCCTTTTTATTATTTAGTAGGGTTTGCGACTTTGCTAAATATGAGACTTGCGTTAA
This sequence comes from Bactrocera tryoni, assembly GCF_016617805.1. Lineage (NCBI taxonomy): Eukaryota > Metazoa > Arthropoda > Insecta > Diptera > Tephritidae > Bactrocera > Bactrocera tryoni. The sequence continues at coordinate 13,242,114 of NC_052503.1, read as the reverse complement.
AAATGCTCCATATATGGGTACTTGAACGCATACAGAGAAGCTCAATTTTATGAAACATTTTAAACATTATAAATCTTAAATTTTTTAAAGCACCTAACAATCTGTTCAGTGCAGTTGTCATTTCACCTACAAAATAAAAATCAATCAAATTTCTCAATTACTCCTAAATCGCAGCAAACTACTTTGTAAACTTCTTAATGACTTTTAAACTATGCAAGTGCATTTCTATCAATTTCTAACTAGCATTTGCTAGTTTCCAATGTCTCTTAAGGTGCGCTTGGAGAGTCTAAGAAAACTTTTCTACCCACACATGCAACGAAACAACACAACTGTTGCAGGAAAAAGTTTCATTTGAACGCCACGAAACTTTCAATGAATCTAACCCAGTGGTTGTTTAGTGAGAGTTATTTGATTATAATAGTAGTACTTTGCTACTGCAGACTAGTTATTGGTTAGATAATAAGAGTTAAGGTATCAATCTAATTAAGGTGGCATTAAAAACCTTGGGGAAATGTTGAGTTGAAATTCTACTCCTTTGCTAGTGGTGATTGAAAGTATGGTCGTAAGCATCAGTACTTTACATCACATATCGTAATGAATACATATAGCTCAAATTTTCTACTTAGTACTAAAGAAATATTTATACTCTCGCAACAAAGTTGCTAAGGAGAGTATTATAGTTTTGTTCACATAACGGTTGTTTGTAAGTCATAAAACTAAAAGAGTCAGATATAGGGTTATATATACCAAAGTGATCAGGGTGACGAGTAGAGTCGAAATTCGGATGTCCGTCCGTCCGTCTATCCGTCCGTCCGTCCGTCCGTGCAAGCTGTAACTTGAGTAAAAATTGAGATATCATGATTCCTTGGCTCCATAAGAAGGTTAAGTTTGAAGATGGGCAAAATCGGCCCACTACCACGCCCACAAAATGGCGGAAACCGAAAACCTATAAAGTGTCATAACTAAGCCATAAATAAAGATATTAAAGTGAAATTTGGCACAAAGGATCGCATTAGGAGGGGCATATTTGGACGCAATTTTTTTGGAAAAGTGGGCCCCGCCCCCTACTAAGTTTTTTTTACCAACCAAACTCTACAGAGTCGTTTTCTTCAGGCATTTCCATATACAGTTCAAAAATGGAAGAAATCGGGTAATAACCACGCCCACCTCCCATACAAAGGTTATGTTGAAAATCACTAAAAATGCGTTAACCGACTAACAAAAAACCTCAGAAACACTAAATTTTACGAAAGAAATTGCAGAAGGAAACTGCACCCAGGCTTTTTTAAAAATTGAAAATGGTCGTGGCCTCGCCCACTTATGGACCAAAAACCATATCTGAGGAACTACTCGACCGATTTCAATGAAATTCGGTATGTAATATTTTCTTAACACCCTGATGACATGTACGAAATATGGGTGAAATCGGTTCACAACCACGCCTTTTTTCAATATAACGCTAGTTTGAATTCCATCTGATGCCTTCTCTGTATAATACGAGTATATACATTAGGAACGAATGATGATAGCGGAATAAAACTTTACACAAATACGGTATTTGAAAAATATGTAAATGACGGATAATGAAATCTCGATTATCACATTATCATGCGAGAGTATAAAATGTTCGGTGACACCCGAACTTAGCCCTTCCTTAATTGTTTTCTTTACGTTTATAAAAACCACCGTTAACCGAGTGATACTTGACATTTGGTCGCTGAGATTAGTCATACTTCACTTATCACTGGGTTAATCCTCTTTACAAGCACTCGACTTGGTCTTGTGCGACATTTCATTTCATTTCACTTCGAAATTTGTTCTCTCACTCCGTTCCGCAACGGGCAATCAACTTTTCGCGTTGCACTCTAATTGCGTTATTAGCGCGCTGCCATGTTGCAAGCGGCAACTTTCCATTCACATGCCTAATCACAGTATCAGACTCCGCGCTGTTTTCACTCAGTTACGGCTGCTGCGGCATTCAAATGTTTGAGCCACACCGTTACAAATGGTTACATATATTGTTATTAGTATTTGTGTGTAGTTACATATTTCGACTCTTAAATCTATATATGTATGTATTTATGAGTGGAAGAGGCAATTTTAGGCAAGTGAGTAATATTTGCTTTCGAAATTTCACAAAGATGTATAATGATAATTCTCAATAAAATGAAAGCTCTGCACCATAAATTGAGAGTTTTTTTCGAAAAAAGATGTGAATCTATATGGACTATATATATGTATAAAATATGAACTTAACAATTGCCCTGCAACGGCAAGCCTACATTGTAAGTATCTGGAGTTCCCACGGTTTGATACACTGGAGGAGGTATTGATAGTAAGGTGAAGAGTCTGTTAAAACTCGCGGTAAGCGAAGGCATCCCGATGACTACTCCTCTTGGACCTAGCAACTGAACTCCATCTGATATCGCAAAGTAGCACAACTGGTCTATGCTTAGCTTAACCTTACCTAACTTATGATCTTATAATTATGCTTCGCTTTCTTTCAAGCTTCGTTCACTGTCAAAATAAAAAGTCAGAAGTCATAGACACAATTTTTCATATATGTCATTACACAATGTTCCTAAGCTTGAAATATAATTACACTTTTTACATCCATCATTTCGAATGTTACTTTCGACGACAGTAACTTTGTTTATCAAGATTTACATATCTTTTCAATTATCTGTAGAAAACAGTATCTGTTAGACATTCTGATTATACCTATAAGTATATCATAGCATTAAGATCAGAAAGCGTTTCTGACCAAAGGCAAACAAAAGGCTCATTGACCTTATCAAAGATATGGTTGTTGACCTCGCTATGAGTCATTATGCTTAGGTGGTTGACCTCGCTAAAGGTAAACTGAGGGGTCAATGACTACGCTAATGTTCGTCAAATGGGAAGTTTATGAAGATGAAAGTTACATTTGTTATAACTTACCTCCTTGTTATGAAAAAAAGAGCTCAATCGAGTCCACTTCAGGCATTAGTCGACATCGCAAGAACAATCTTCTTTGGAAGAAACCGTGAGGTTCAATTAATAGTAAATATAGTTGAGCAATGCTAAATGAGCTTTGTATAGAACTTCATCTAGAACATCGATCTATTAGAATGATTTTGATAGCTAGTGATATTGTTAGAAACCAATGGCATTACTTAAAAGAAAACAATTTTGTAATGTGGAATAAATGTTAAAGGTATTTCGAGGTACTCAAAATGTCAATAATACCATTGACTTAAAATGGTCTTTGTAGGAAGAGTTTCATTCAGACATATGCTTTTTTTTGCAAAGGAAGGGTCTGAAAATTAAATTATGTATCTAGAGATGCATATTATATTTTTCTTGATTTTTTTTTCGAAAATGAACTCAAACATTCTTAAATTATTCACCGATTCCAACAGGTTGTTAAGCATACTCCAATCCTCGCGGGTCTCCTCCCTTGCAAATATGCTCAAAGTAACAGTATTAATTAATGAAAGCGACGATAGCACACTTAACACCTTCGGAACTTTAAACGCATGTCCATCTCTGCTTGCTGCCATCGAACAGAGTTCAATTTGTAAGCTGAGGTTATATTTAAGTGGCACTTCGCATGCGGGAAATGCGCTGCACTTAACATAAAGAGTCAACAAAGTGAAATGAGTAAAAAATGGAATTTTTATTTTTGATACTTTACATGCTATTTTCAGCGTAATGTGGCAGCGGCAGCAATAACAACAACAACAGCAAGGGCGGAAGTCAGGCAATAATGGCAAAAGTGAATGGCGAAGCAACAATTTGCTTTTAGTCCCTTACAACAGGTTGCACACGTGGCAAGAGGCGCGTTTTAAGCAATCAGCTACGAAACACACACACACACAAAGATACATATGTACATATGTATGTATTTATATTATGAGTGCGACCAATCAGTATGCCACACAGCCAAGCACACGCACACGCTACAATGTTGACTAACAATTCACACATGAATGCACACGCCCTTGCAGCAGACACACACACACACACACAGAAGCACATAATTATATTTATATGCATGTGTGTGCGATCCAGTGAAATCAATAACGTGGCGTCAAGTGCCATGACTCAAAGGACATCGTACAACGTATGAACGTGGAGCTGAGTCGAAAGGGCGTCGGGGGGCAGAAAATAACGATGAAGTGAAGTGAAGTGCAGGCCCAGCCGGCGCAACAAGCCATCAATAAAATTGTCATAAATTTATTTTTATATCAAATTGATATGCACGAATGCGGAGCGGTGTTAAAGTGTCGAGTGCCGCGCAACGCTGAGCGGTGAGTGGTGACTGCCGAACAGAGTGCTCCGAGCAGCGCGGTGAGCAGCGTAGGCACCGTGAAAGCCCGCAGTGGCAGCACAACGCGCACTTTACAATTCGAAAGAACTAAAGTGCCAATGCAACGCTGGGCGGCGGTGGAGTTTGTGGCAAGCAGTGAATAGCGCAGCGGCTGACACTTTGGGTGCTTGGCGGACGCGTGAAAATGGTTAAAAATAATAATTTCATACGAAATGCGAATGAAATGAAAAGTTTATAAATAACTGATGTGTGTCAGTGCATGCGTGTGCATTTATGAGTGAGTGTGTGTGTGTGTGTGTGTGGGTGCAAGTGTGAAGTGCAGGCGCAAAAACTATATGAAAATTTTATTAGCCATGCAAATGTGACGCGTTGACTGCTTCTCTCAAACTTCCGCCAGCACTCACTCTCTCGCACCATGGCTTGGCTTTAGCGTGCCACATACGTGTATACATGCAACACGCTGCCAAAGCGCTTGTGTAGCGCTGCGCACTTGTTGCCTCGCATGCAATCAAAGTTCATGCCACAATGCCACACATATTGCGCTTTAATATACAATTCATAAGTGGCAATTGTCAAGTGTGTGTGTGTGTGTGTGTGTGTACACGGCGACATGTGCGCCGCTGATATGTGGTTAAGCGGTTGGAGGCATCGATGGCTGTTGAAAACTATTGCACGCAGGTGTAATGCAGGCGTGCCACGGCACATTATTTTTAAACACTGCAAAGGCTTTTTGAAAAATAAATCCAACTTTTTTTCAAATATGCTGAAGTTTATGCGCAAATTGTGAAGTCATTGGTTTTCTAAGAAATATTTTTATATTCATTCATTGAGAAGTAGATTCTAGTAATTTTTAAGATTTTCTTGAAACCAATGGTTGAGGAGAAATGCAAAATATCTTAAAAAAAATTTGTGGCTCTGATAAACGGATTTATAATGAGGTTTAGCTTTACTTAAATGCCAGTGAGATGACGTCCAGTCGTTATTTGATCCCAAAAGGAAGACTGATGTAAAGATGCGTGAATTATCTTGAAATTTGTGATGATAACATATCATTTCATGTGATATTACGAGATATGATGTGATGTAGTGAAGTGTGTAAGATGAACTTTGCATTGTTGCTCCTTGAAAAACTGTGATTAAGTACGATGTGATGAGTTTTAATAGATGATGTTGCGATGGTTGTTGTTTGAACAATTGTAATTAAATTTGATGTGATTATTTGTAATGACATATGATGCGATGTGATGCAATATGATATTTTGTAATACACCGAAGATATGATATGATTTTATTTGTCCGCTGTGATGTAATACAATATGTTATGATGCGATGTGGTACGATATCATGAAATATGTGATGATGTGGTATTGTACAATATGATGTGATATTGTACAATATGACGTAATATGTGATGATGTTATATTGTACAATATGATGTAATATGTTATCACCTAGTAGATATGAATGTGTGTGATATGTGTAATAAAGCTGAAAGTTATTTTGATAATATCACATAAATAAAATGATGCGATCGTTATTAAGTGTTACGTGATGTGATGTATAGTAATATATGATGCATTATTTTTGAATGTATTCAATAGAATGTGATGCTATGTTAAATTCGATGCAATGCGAAATGATATGATGTGTTGATTTTTCAAATATGTTAAGACATTTTAAGAAATGTTAAATTCTATTGTAATTGATGTAATGTAATTTAAATACATTATGATGTGATGCGATATTAAATGTCTGAATATGATGAGTTATGGCGAGATATGACTTAGTGAGGATATTGATATAACGTCTTGTAATATGACGATATGAACTGATCTTAATATGAACCGGTGTTGCTTGATACAATAACGTAATAACTATCATCAAATGTGATATGGGTGCGAGTGATGTAATATTTACTTTAATATGATAAGAATGATGTGATGTTATTTTAAAGTATGTATGATTGTAGATTTAAAGGCTAATACTATAATAATGTGTTAAACGAATCTCATGATGTGATATTTTATTTGGAAATCACTGAATATTTATAGTTTGGGGTTCGTAAAGATTTAATATAATCTTGAAGACATTGTAAGAATGAGGTGATGACGTAATAACTGATGCAAAGCCATGTGATGTGTGAAATATAAAAAGTATGGTCGCATATTATGTAAAGTGAAAATAATGTCGAACTATTCCGTGGTCTGATTTTCATGCGGTTAAGATATCATGTTATATATAGTATTGTGATGTGATGAAGTTGAATACGATCATAAGTATTATAGGAACTATAATTGAAGAATGAGATTACATAAATGCTATATCACGGATGCTATGATACATTGTAAGGAACTTTGATGCTAATTGATACAATATAATGATATCTCATCACATCGAATACAACACTGCAAAATTCATCCTATACACTTCACTACATCACATCATATCACTTAATATAATGCAAAGTAATGTAATATAATGGGGAGATGATGTGAATGAATTTAAAGCAAGAAAATGAGATTTTTTATTCAACAATTGTAGAGAGTTTGATCGTATTTTTTTTAAGTGGGAAAAGTGGTGTGATATGTCGTGGAATGGCTGAATTTGAAGGGACTAGGTGTGATGACTTAACTAAGCAACATATACATTCTTATGTAACTAAAGTCTTTCTCGTAAGATCTCTTCTGGCGCACTTGCATTCATATTTATTTTCATTGCATCATACAAGTATTTCCATGACTGAGGATTTAATCATAATTTTTATTGCACAAACAAAATATTATGGATTCACAAATATTATTTACTCATAGATACCCATAGTACATATATAGATGATAGCATGAAACTAATTTTACACACCTTACAGCGCATTTCCCTCAAACAATTGCCACAATCTTCCGGCCATTTCCCTTAAAAATTTGTTGCAACTTGCTGATGTTTGCTCAAATTGAGATACTATTGTCTAAATATTTGCTTACATAATTAACTTAATTCATTTTGATTTTCATGCGACGTTGCAGTGAGTAAGCCAATAACGAACTTAATGGCTGAGCCGGCTCAACTCAGAAGCGAATAGTATTTATAGTACGTTTGTATTGGTGATAGCGGTAAATCAATGATACCAATGAAAACGATGAAGACTACATGCCGGAAATGCAAAGCTAATTGTTTGCACAAGCAAAATAAACAAATGATAGACGTCTAAGGACTCACACACACACACATACACACATTCTTACAACGGATGTTGATAATTGTGATGATGAGGATAAGAGTGATAATTATGATGCCTGCTCGTTGTATGTGCGTTTCTCGCAGACAACAACGGCTGCTTGAAGTAAGTTCATCGATTCGATTTGCTTGTGGCTTGGTGAGTAGGTGTTGAAGTAATCAAATAGAATACCTGACCAGCTCTTATGCAAATGGTGATGCAGTAGATAATTCTGGTGTACCTGAAAGCGATGCATAACATATGAGGCAAATTGAATTGATAATGTTGCAAGTGGGGGTGAGACATCGAATGTTTTATTGACTTAAGCATCTTTCAAGGTAATTTAAGTGGTTGCGGCGATACTGGGAGGAAAAATAGTTGGGGGAAGAATTATTGATTATTCTAGAAACTCCCTCACCAAATAGAGAAGTTTTGGTAGTTCTTTCCACAAGATGCTGTACGTTGCTTTATATATGGATTTAGACTTACTCCTACTTATTATACATAGTTAATCTGTACAAGTGCCTGAAGTTCGCTTAGAATGATCAAGGTTTTCATTATACATATGTTTCACATCTTCTTGCTCGTTTCCTCCTGGATACATAACACATTTTAGCTTTAACTGTCTAGGTGTAAAAGCGCCCCCAATCTAAACTTATTACTGCTCATAATAAAAATTTTCTAAAGTCAACTCTAAAAAGCTCAACAGTTTTTCTGATAAAAATTTAATTTGAAATTATTTGCCGATATTTTCCATGGTTCGGTATATATAAGACACTGCAAGATCCTTGGATTAAAACGGGAGTTCATTGAAATACATTCAAGATCAAATTTGATCCGGACTGACACACCTTTTTTTGTTCCGGTGAAATTTTTTCTCCACATACTTATTAATTAGTGTGCGTTCGGCAGCTGTTTGCTTAGAACCAATCCAAACCTGATTTGATCTTGTCTAAAAGAGATGAAAAATAAGCTCTTTTACAGATCAAAATTTGGAATTTTGTAGAACAGACAAAACTTCGATCATTGGAGTATTCAGTCTTACCACAAAAACAGCAAAAAAGTCACCAAAATGAAAAAAATCTTTCTTTTTTTGAGGAACATTGTTTTAGGCGTTTATTGTTTTACAAATTATTTAAAAACAACTAACCAGTAACACCTTTAAGACACTTGATCTATAAAAAATTAATTGTTTTTAAGTATTCAGCAATATTCATTAAGAAACTAGTAAATCGCAATTGCTTGAAGCGCCAATTATAAGTTTAGATATAACAGAGAAAACATCTCTAGGCTTCCTTTGTAGTTTCACCTTCACGTTCCAGTTCTTTGCGACGCGCATGACGCATGCGCAGATTCGTGCAGAGACGCACGGAGCAGAAGTAGGCAATTTCCACAATACTCAAGATAGACACGCCCATAAAGAGACCCAACAAACCGCCGCAGTTGGCAAGAAAGTCAGTAGTACCGTATAATTCCGAGCGTCTGGAAGTTAGAAATTGTGCTTCTTTGAAGAATATGGAGACGCGTGACATTTTATTGCTGTGAAAAGACGGGAAGAAAAAACAATTGTAAAGAAAAAAGTAATGTTGCATACTTTCAAGCGCCAACGTTGACAATATTTTAATATTTAACACATACATTTAGGCCTCTATTACTTTTACTCACTTTGTTATAAAATTATTAACGTCTTCCTGCTTAAAAGTATTCGCGATCAATTTGTAGTCGAAATCTGATTGAGAAATTTCCGCTTCATAAGCGATGGAGGTACACGAAGGCAAACAATCGCATTCGGTGCGTCCACGCACATTTTCGCCTGCACTTTCAGCGCCCTGATTGAATTCCTTGAGTAAGAGTTGATCCTCAGCTTCGTTGATGCATTTCACATTGCTGGCGCCACAAACTGGTGTGTCCGGTGTGTCTGTTGAAGGAGGAAAATGTTGGACATTAAACAGACACTTCATGCTAATATCTATAGAAACCTACGTGGCATGGAGAACTTGACGCAGCCACATTGGCTTAAGGTGAAATTCGACAAGCACTCGAGCTCACAATTACTCTGCGTATAAATTTGGAAGTACCGCAAATAACGCTCCTTTTGGAAGTAGCACTGACGTCTGTAATATATTTTTATAAAAAAAATAATAATAATAAATATTTTTATGAAAAATATTATTTTCAAAAATAATTTTATGTATGAAAACCCACCTATGTGGCTCATAGTGCCGCAAGCCCTCCGAGGTGGTTATAATTTTTGGTTTTATCGAAATCAAAACCTCCTGATCGAAGGGTATGCGGAAGTATTGCTTCGATATTTGTGCGACCTCACCGGGTGTATGTAAAATGATCTAGAAAAAGGTGAAGGAGATTGTTGTATATGTAAGGATGTTGTATCTTTATCATATTTAGTAATCATACTTTCTGTATTAGGTTTTACGTTCCTAATTTTTTAAGAAGGTAAATTACTCAAGTCAAATTATGCAGTAAAATAATCGATTTTTATAAAAATTATATTGCCTAAATTTTGAACAGAAAATTAATAGTAACCAATAAAGATTTGAAAAAATCGATAACAATTTTAATTAATCGATAAATAATCGACCACCAAGGAAAAATATCGATATTTTCCAAAGTATTAACTAAATTATGACAAGAAAATTAATGATAACCAATAGCGATTTTAAGTCATCGATAAAAACTTTTATTAAACTATAAGTTATCGAAAATATTTACGATAAATTTAATCGAAAAAATAGGTTTTCATTTACCTAATGTGAAAACAAAAATTTTTGTTTTTGTGTAGTAAAGAAATTTTGAATACTTAATATTTATACATACGTATAAGTAAAATGTTGTGTAAAAAACAGTCCTCTCACCTTGAAACCTTGCACCGGACCGCGACACATATTATCAAAGTCCTGTTCGAAGCCATTCAGCACCATATATAGACCAGCACGCGCTCCGGGACCCAGCACACGTTCCGGATAGGTTTCAGGGTCGGCGCTTGCGCTATAGCCGTCCTCCACATTCCAATCGGTGGCCGTGCGATTATCAGTTTGGAAAAGCATCTCCTTAATCATGCTAAGGAATTATATATTTGTTATAATTACAATAGGATTGTTTAAAAAAATATTTTTTTGCAAAATACCATTTTCAACATTATTTTCAACAAACTTTTTCTTATACTACATATCTATAATACAGAATATTTAACTCTCACCCTTCCGGCCGGAATATCTCCATGGGACTCAATGAATTGAAACTATAACAAACACCTTCTTCGGTAATAAATTTCTTAAAAATTTGTTGGCATTTCTCTGGAGAGTTACGCCATTTACAACTCAAATACGTCTCATTAAACACAGGCGTGATAGCGCTCAGCGAACTTACGATCTCAGAGCCCGACGCTAACTGGTGTCCAAATTTGAAGTCGGTTAACAAGTGCGCGTCACACACTTGAGCCAAAGCTTCCATGCGTACGCTCCTGCAAAGTCAAGCAAATTTCGTGAGTTTGTGGCTTTTTTTTAGTAACCATTTCCATACTCTTGTTCCGTTAGGTCAATCTGAGAAACATTGTTAAATCGGTCGGATATTTTCCAATACATATCGGTGAAATTCAAAACTGTTTGTCTTCCTTTTGTTTCAGTGCAAACCGTTACAGTGGGAAAAGGTATCTGCCAGACGGGTGTGGATTTCTCGGCAAACGACACAATTACCGGGTTATTGTTCCACTTATCCCAAATATTCATTATCAGCGTAGCGCAAGTGTAAATTGAGAATATTAGCACGAATACCCAGAAAAGTCTGCAAGTTTTTAAAATAATGACAACGGAAGATTTTTTAATGAAATTTAAATTAAAGAATTTAAAATTATTTTTTTTTACTATAACTCTCAGAGAAAATTGTTTATAGTATATTTGATAGTTCCAAAAACTTCTGCTATCGAAATCATCATTTTGGGAAATAGGTTTCAAGTCTTAAATGTGTAGTAGTTGAAAATTAAAATTAAACTTCTTATTAGAGAGTCAATCCCTTGAAACTCGGAAATTTCAAAATTCATATGCAGTTCGATCTGATAACTTCCTTGTTAACCTAAAGACTAAAAGAATTATTTCCATTTTGTGTATACTACATATATACGATATTACTTAACAAGTATGTCTCACATTTAATTCTATAAAAAATCTCATACTATCTGAATAAATAAATTATTATTTAAATCAATCTTATAATTTTCAAAAAATTTTCTTGACTTCACCTTTCCCAACGCGGCCGTTTCGTTTCGCCCAAATAGCGGAAACCGTGTATCGTACTGTAATCACAGTATTCTTTCAGAATACCGCACGTCGCCTGACATTTGTTGCCATATTTAATCGCCTGCTTCGTGTCCACATCGTCTGCGTCGCTGTCGTTGTCGATATTCTCCCTCGAAGCTGCTGCGGTTTTCGCCATGAGCGCGGCACGTTTCCTAAGAGGATTATAAGGCCAAACGGTGAAATTTAAGCAAGGTTTTTAAGTGGAGTTATATTTGAATGGATATTATGGGAAATTTACAGATATCCATTATTCTTTTCGTGATTATTTCTTGATCAGATTGAAATGTCGGATAATTATATTCCATTTTTTAATAACAAAAAAATATTTATATTTTTGTTTTATTTTTTTACGAGATGTGTCTAGATTTTTATTTATTTGAATTCTTTAATATTTATCTTTTTGTTAAATTTCGGTTTTTAGTATTTTTTGTTTCTCATAATTTGTATTTGAAGCGATTTTTTATTTATATTTTAATGGCATGATTTTTATATTTTTTATTAATTAATTATTTTATAATTAAATTCGAAATTAATTTCTTTCACATTGTCCGTGGTGCCTTTCTGTTTTTTCGAATTGCGTTCATTTTCAATCAAAAATGTATTTTTATTTAAATTCTTGAAATATTATTTCTTTTACTTCTGTTGGAATTAAGTTTTTTTTCGAAAATTTATTTCTAGTATTTAGTTTGTATGTAGTTTTTTTTTATATTTTTTTTACTGAAACTTTTTGGAATGTTAATATATGTAATTATTTATATTTTTTTTAATTATTAACAGATTATATACAGTTAGATTTAAAAGAATTTAATTCTTTTATTTTATTTTACACAAAAAATTTATTTTCGTTCCGGTGAATATTATCGAAGTAACATACAAATTGAAAAGGCGTTTAAGAGGCTTGAAAATGGCTAAACCGATTAGTCTCATTTTTTAGTAATTAAACGAAGAATTTGAAACCAAAATTTTGGTCAAAAATCGATTTTTTTTTGAGAAATCGTTATTTTGTCAAAAAATTTTATTTTGCTTATTCATTCGATTCATTACTAGATTTAGCATTACTTTAACGAAATCTGTTTGGTTTTTTTAATTTCAGAAGATTTAGTTCAGAGCTATAATGGTCACCGCAAAAGGACAGGAGCTCTCGGAGATCGGCTGTACTTCCGTTCTACATAAATATTTTTAGTAATACTAAGTCTTAAAATAGTAAGCAAATAGTTTAATAGACACCATAATATGTTTGGATCAATAAATTTAAAAGTTTTCTCAGAAAAAATCTAAAAAATGCGTTTTTCGACCTTCTTACTGTATATAACTCCTTAAAGCTTTTTTATTTTCTTTTGTTGGTAAAACTTTGTATTTGGCACGAAATTTGTAACACTCTGAAGGAAACGACGGAGATCCTATTTCCTGGGTCGATCTGTCTGTATATACGCGAACTAGCCGTTCAGTTATTGACTTGTCGATTGGAAATTCTGCACACGTACTTTTCTTCCGCCGAAATCGGATTATTATAGCATAAAGCTACCATGCAAACTGAACGATCGGGTTAAAGTGCTTGTATGGACAACTTTTTTAGATAAGTATTTTTAAGATTATTTACATGTCTTATTGACTAATTCAACAGTGCAATCTTTGAAGAAATTGTTTAGATCGAATCACTATATCGAGTAGCTATTATACAAACTGACCGTTCAAAATCAAGTTCGTGTAAAGAATTTTAGATGTTTGTGAAGGATATTACCAAGTCTTGGTGTCAACAAATTAACGTTTTCACTTTTTTTTTAATATTCGTATTTTTTATTTATTTTTAATTAGCTCTAACTTTCCCATATTAAAAGTTGTGATTTCATTTGGTATTCGTTGATTATTTGATTCAAAAAAATGTGGGCAAAAAATAACAAGAATTTTTATTCTAAATTTCGCGCAAAAACCCATTCGTCGAAATATTTTTTTCTAGGTTGGTATCACACAAATCAAATGGCACATCAATATAATCATTAATGTTTAGTATGCGCTTGTCTTTCTGAAGAACATAAAGTGCATTCGCCGATTTTTACGATGAGTGAAAATATTCAACAAAGATGCTCCATTAAATTTTGTGAGCGGAATTAAACTTTTAGTGCCGAAATGTTCAGAATATTGGAAAAGACCTTAAGTGATAATTGTTTGTCGCGGGCAAGTACTTTTCATCGGTACAAATTATTCAAAGAGGGTCGAGAGCTGATAATCAACACGTCAACAAAATAAAAGAATTGGTGCTTGAGAATCGACGATTAAAAGTCAGAGATCTTATTGGCATCGTTGGAATATCGGAAAGATCAGAGAAAACCATTTTGAAAGATCATTTGGGCGTAAGAAGAGTGAAAGATCGATTGGTTCCAAAATCAATAAATTTTTGCGAAAGACAGGTGGCGTTAACGTCTGTGAAACAATTACCTATTACCAGGATTTCATGAAACATTTTATTACTGGCGATAAGTCTTGAATCTATGCTTACGACCCGGAAACAGACAGACCCAAAAAAAACACGTCAAAGTAGGTCAAAAATCTTGATTATTTTGACAGTTTTCTTCGATTATCGAGGTGTGGTGCGTTCCGAATTTCGACAAAGACTTCGAAGAACTTATTAAGTATGAACAAAGTCTTATTGTTATTTGCTGTTAGTAGTATCTTTTGTTTTTCTTCCTTCGTTCTGGATTTTTGATTTTATTTGGAAAATATGGTTCTAATCCTTTTTATGTTTGTTACGTTTTTTTATTATTATTTTCTTTTTTAGGTTTTAATTATATTTATTTTATATTTCAAAGGTTTATATTTTTAAAACAATATATGGTAAATATTTTTATAAAAATTAAAAATATAATTATACAAAAAAAATATATATATTTCTAATTTATATTTTTAATTTTATTATTTTGTATATTTTTTTATCTTTTTATTTTATTTCGTTTAAATATAAGTTTAATTTTTATTTCATATTATTTTAATTTTTTTATTTTTTAATAGACTTTTTATATCTAATTTGGTCAATGATTTATCCTCTAAAAGTATTTAAGTTTCACTTTATTCACTTTCAGAAAATATTTTTATTGTGTATTAAATAATTTATAGCATTTCTCAGATCTGTTTTTAACTACAAAAATAGTTAAAATTCTTCTCGAATCACAAAAAGATATCACTTCTCAGAAATTAATCACAATTTTTCCACATATTTCCACAACAACATGAATTACCACTGCAAAGCAGCTGGAATGCTGTTCAATGAAGCCTCCTTTTGCATATCCTTCTTCTCCTCGGTTTCCATGTTTGCTCAACGTTTACACCAATTCACCGAGCGTTTAGCGCGTTTTAGCCTTTTAACCGTTTTTTGCGAGCGCGTGGCGATTCCTAACCGACTGACGATAATTTGTGCATTCGCTTAGTGAATTACAGCGACTTTTATACCGTTAGATGGCAAGACCTAGGCATTAGCAGCGTTTTAGGTGTGTTAACTCCACGTTTGTGCATTGGCGCCTTCAACTATGCAATTGGGAATGCGTTCTCCGGCTAAGTTGGGATGTAAATGAGTTTTGGGACCCCCCACTATCTGTCACGTTCGTTGCCAAAACTCCCAATTGAGAATTTACGCTCACTGAAATTGATATAAATGCGTCCGCCATTTTTCTTTCTTCGCAACACTTTCACGGCTTGTGGCTGTTATAGACTCTCGCTTTCATTTGCGCGCTTTGAAAATTTCTACCTCGTAGTGCCCCTTTTCAGTGTTATGACGGCAATTAATTAATGTTCATGTCAACATCCAACGCTAATCCCAATTGGGATCACGGTGCTGATGAGCTTTTAATTCGCTCACCTTTACTATTGTAGATAAATGTGAATTAATGAAATAAATACATTCGCAGGACCAGTGAAGAAATATTAAGAGTGTGGGCTGAGGGTTTGACATTTGTTGACTTATTACTCGTCTATTAGGTCGACACGTATTTTCTGAATTACCGAAATTTGCATTGGATATTTTAATAATGACTTTATGCCATATATGATATAAAGAAATTTTTCGTTTAAAATCCTAACTGAATTGAGTTGAGGATTATAGAAATAATTAAAATACAAAGCAACATTAAGCAGACATTGAATATGAGTGCAAAGGCAGATATGGTAACGTCAATAAACAATAACCTTAAGCCTCCTCATCAGGCTTACTTGGTACTTTCGAAAATTAGTTTCATATACCATGTTCAGATCGACACTTAATCCCACGATTTCGACTGTTGAGTGTTTTATCCCACTAATCCTATAAATTTATCAAGATTTCGCCATACAAATATGACAGTTCAAAACCATTTAATCGAAGTGATTTGAAACTGATCCACTCTAAATGAGCATTGGAAATCTATTACATTATCAAAGCTGATTTGGACACTACAAAGGTAAAAAAATGTAAACAAACAGATTTTTTTAAAGCAATGAATACAATTTCACCTGAAAATCGACTTCCCAAATGAAAAAATGCGTCCATTGTTGGAAAATATTTACTATAATACTATATGACAATGTTTTTTTTGATAAATAATAAGCGAAGTGAATTCTTGAATGGCACAAACAGCTTTTTTTTCATCCATTCAACGGCAGTGAGAATGGGCTGTTTAGTGAAGGGCTTAAATGTAATCTAATACCTTCAAATTTTCGCTCTGAACATGGTATTAGCTATAATAAATAGATTAGTCACTTTTGCTTTGTTGTACAAGTGCTTAATATTCAATATTTTATGTAGTTACGTATAGAATTTCTGATAAGGAAAACTGTCCACCGAGCTGACCAAATAAACATTTATGTTTGACATTTTTTTAATTAGGTAATTTCGACGAAAGGATTTACATCGAAGAAAAGTATAAAAATAATATAAATTTATTTCCAAAATTTGAACTATGAAGAAAATCTTCAAATTCATGTTTGAAGAGTGGAAAGAGCAACAACTGACGGAGAAGAAGACAATGCCAACTGTAGGATGAGCAAGGCAACAGCGGTGTTTATATGGCTGCAATTAAACTGGATATATCTTCAGAATCACAAAGCCTAGTATACTCCTCACATACGTCAAATCGACGCTGTTTTAGGAAAGCGAGACGTTGCTGGTTTCGCATCTCATCACTTAGAGGTAGTAATTAAAAAGTTCTTACGAATTATCTGCCGAATATTCTGGCTCAAAACTATAATGAAACAAACGCTATTTAGTTCAACGAAAGAGAAAACCGCCGTGTCCATACTTTGATAAAGACTCCAGACAACATTACGGAAATATTGCTTGAATACCATCCGTAAGTCAGCAGAAGTCATGGCCGACTAAAGTTAACGTGAAGAACCAGTTCATCGGTACTACATGAATTAGCCGATGAAAAATCAATCGTGTGAGGTGAAAAAGGTTTGAAGCTCTGCATGCCACTAAATGCACACACTAGTTGTACCAAAATATATCTTTAATTTTTCCTTCTTTTATATGAAACAAAATTTCTTTACCTATAAAATAAACACCCCTTTAAAGCTGATAGGAAAGAGGTATCACTAATTATTTTCAATTATTTAAAGAAGAATCAGTCAAAGTCTGGGGTCAGGACCTAACCTAACCTTTGGCTATTAAAAAGCCGACGTCCATAAGAGCAACTACAGCGGAACACAACGCATGATTCAAGTGCATAACGAATCTACGCAATAACTTGAGTACAATTTGGAAGAGTCTGAAGACTAAAATGACAATGATCCCCGTTTCACAGTTTTTATTGAATAAGTCGGGACAAGTAGCTAAAATTCTGAAGTAGAACTCTTCAAATATAATGATTACACGCAAAACATTCAAAGTTTACCAAATTTTTCCCATTCGAGTCTTTAATACAGAAATAAAGGACTCGAAAGAAGACAATTCAACTGATACGCCAGCATTAGGGCACACTGCAACAAATGGTAACAATTTTACAGTTAACTCTACATGCGCCAATTCAATTTCCATACGACAACTCAAGCCATTGTGTGTTTTTACTGTTGCCCTCCTTGTATGGTACGTGTAACTATGTTGGTTGCTTATTAGGGTGAACCACAATATTTTAGGAAAAAGTGGTCAGACACTTATGAATGTAGTGGTAATATTACCGAAGTCATAATTTTTATATAATCAGACGTCTAGTATGTATATAGCCACATCTAGATCAACAGAAATATACATAGAGTAACTTCAGATTATATAGGATAATCCCACAGCTGGTAAAATATACTTAAATGCAATAATTGCCATTACAAAAAAATGAATATTTGAATAGAAATCATTTTGAAATTAACTTTATATGCATTTCAAGCTCAAAAAATAATACTAGTGTTGCCAGATTCCGTGTAAAAGTACGATAGCGTGCTAAAAAACTTTCAGTATAGGTTTCAGATATTATTAATTTATAAATTTAAAAAATTATGCTTAAAAATTTTCCATATGGCCCTTAAAATCTATTCCCATAAATAAAAAAACAAAAAACAAAAATTTAATTCCTAAAACTCTGCAGACCACCCTTATAAAAACTTTGTCTGCCGAGCGTCTTGTTGTTGTGCACATTTTCAACACAATTGCTCGAATAACAGAAATTGCTGTGACTGCATTTTAAATCAACTGCTGCCGCAAGTGCTTAGCCTAAAGCCAGTGGCACGACAGGACTAAGCAGTGGGCAATGCCGAGACCGGTGCGACAACATGGACACGCTTCCAACTGCCAGTATATTGCGGTACCTGTAGCGCATTAGCATTGCAGTATGTACGGCAGGCACCAACAATAACACTAACAATGCACAAAGTTGGCAATAAAAAGTGAATTGGTTGCAATGAATTGCCACTGAATTAACATTGCGTCACCGCCACACACACGCACCTGGCCGGAGCGCATGCTTGTGTGCAGGGAGAGCTGTGTATTTGTGTTGGTGTTCACCTTTGGTTGCACACGTTCTGATGAAGAAACATTTTATGACACCATTTTAGGGAAGTTTGTTGAATTTGCAATGACTCAATTTGCACATGAAATACTTTTGCCATAATGGTTTGAGGATTAACTCAGTTCTTTTTGCTTGTACTCTATTGTGAATGAGCTGGATTAATGCTGTCAGCTGTAATTGGACATTAACATTTGGAACTTTGTAAGCTTTGTAAGCAAATTATGGAAAATTTTGAGTAAACCGTCTTTGTGAGTGATTGTTTTTTTAAGGCGCTTCCTGATGAGAAATTTTGACGAAAGTAAAATTTTTATTCTTTCGTATATCGGTAGTTTATATCTGAACAAATCATAATGGGTTGTCAAATCTTGCGGTATTTTTATTGAATTTTTTTTTTATTGAAATTTAAATGAATTTTTGATGACTCATGCCCAGCTCTTGACCGATGCTACGGCTGCTATTATGCCGGTCTCTTTCGACCAATTCAGCGATTTTATCGCAATTTTCGACGACAGGCCTTCCGGAGCGTGGCGCATCTTCAACCACCTCTACACCAGAACGAAAACGTTGAAACCATCGTTATGCGGTGGAAATGGAAACTGTATTGGGTCCATAAACTGCACAAATTTTATTAGCGGCTTGAGATGCATTTTTGCCTTTATCGTAGTAGTACTGTAAAATATGCCGTATTTTCTCTTTATTTTGCTCCATGTTTGCGACGCTATAACTCACGAACGACTTAAAAGAAACGAAAATCAATCAAACACGTGTTATCGCGTAAAATGAGCTTGCCAAAAAGGTATACATGACCCGATGCGACGAATAAAACTAGAACTACGCGCTTTCAGCGCCAACTAGCGAAAATACCGCAGCACTTTTTTGACAACGTATTATATTGTACTAACATTTTATATGAATATTTTAAATAGTGCTGTTACTACCTTCCAAATGTACACACTCAGTTCAATCAGTTCGATCAGTTTATCTTTGAAAAAATTAAATTTTTAAAATTTGCTTGAGATTACTGGAAAACAAAATACCCGACCACTATCAAATTGTTTTTGTTAATTTTGTGTGCAATTCTCATACTTCCCTACCAATTTTTTGACCTGTTCAAAAATATAAATTTTTGGCAGGTTAAATTTTGGGTGAAATTCAACTTTTTTAAAAACGCCGCCATTTTGTCAATGTTTGATTTTATTTCGACCGCAGGCCATTGTAAGAACACAACTTTCTAGCCAAGAATGTTTTTAGGTTTCACGGAAAGTAAGCTGCCACTTTGAAGACTTTATTTTTTACGTCGTCGAAAATCGTCTACAACTCTAAAAATATTTATTTATTTTTTCCAAAAATATTACCGAATATTGTTAATATACAATGTATAAATATACCTCTAAGGTTATACAACAATTGTTACAGTTGTAATGATAGTTTTTTCTTTTAAATTCCCAAAAAGCTAAAATAAGCTTGTTACACTAGTTGTGTGCTTTAAATTAATTGCATTCACCTATCGTCTGCAAAGCTACATTACTCTAGTTAGTTTGACTTTGAAACTGTTTTATGACTTTTCAAGTAGGCGCTGTTTTGCTAGGTTAGGTATGATATCACTGTTTTGTCAAAATCAAATATTTGAAATATTTTATGAATACCTAAAGCTACCAACTGAGGTATATTTCAAATTCTAAGATATTAAATGTTCTTGCTTAAATTTCTTGAAAATTCTAAATTAATATATGTGACCTGGTCTACGAAAAGGGGGCTTAGGTGTCAAAAAATAACGATAACGAGAAACTGACAATTTTACTGAACTGAAATTTTTAACAGCTGTTTCCCAGAAAACTAGTTTTCGCACGTTAGCTCCCTTTTCGTAGACCAGGTCACATATTGATATTTATGAGATAGTAGTATCATCCTGTTAAAAAGTAAATGTAGTACGTACTTTCAGCAAGACAATGAGAGGTCTAAAATAACATTAGCAAATATTTCGTCTTTCGTCGTAGCATTTGTCTATCCGTTTATTTATACCTATGCTAAATATCTAGTGATTTTGTAAATTAGAGTCAGAGCTCACGCAGAATAAGCTGAATAAGCTGAATGCCCACTTAACAGATCACGGTACTCTGTACTATAGAATTAACAATAAAGCTTTGGAACAGAAATAAATCTGCCGTACTACAGGTTTGCCCGGAAAGTAATAGGACTGATTTTCATTCGTCGCGACTGTACTTTGGAGCGTGCGCGCATCGACTAAATTCGGTAGACGGCGTTCCTAGCTAACGAACGAGTGGCTAGTCAGTTGTCTCAGAGCACTTGGAGAATCAGGACAAGCATTTTCGCGCGACGTGTTTCTCCGAGTGGTGCAAGCCGAAAATGCAGCGTTCGTTAGAGCAAAGGTGCGCGATTAAATTCTGTGTGAAACTCGGTAAATCTGTGACAGAGACATTTGATATGATCAAGCAAGCTTACCGAGATGTTGCTTCAGCAAGAAGTGGTGTGCTTCGGTGACACCAGGCCTTTTTGGAAGGCCGGGAAGAGGTTGCTGATGCAGACCGTGGTGGGAGACCTGTGACTTCGACAAACACCGTCAGACCGTCGGCTAAGTATTCGTTTAATTACCCAGATAATAAATTTATCAAAATCTGTGGTTCATGACATTGTGTCTTGAACAAGTGCAAGGTGTGCGCGAAGATGGTGTTACCATATCACAACTCGCTCTCAATTTTTGGGTATGCTGTTTCCTGAACCACAGGAGGATTTAATGCACCTCTATAGCGATACTTTTGTTGGTCGACGAAGCCAATAAGTCTCATCAGAGAAAATGACTTTTCTATGAACGTGAATTTGCGTACTAGCTTAACATATTTTGAGAGTTGTGCCAAAGTGAAATGTGACATGATGAAATGACAAAGATTACTGAGGTAATTTAAAAAGTTTGACTTAAACTCATAAACAAATATGGCCACCACGAGCTATCATAATCACATCATTTCTATTAGTAGACGCTGTATCAATATTGAAAAGACCTTGGAGTGGGTGCAAGAGCTCAGACGTAAGCATGTAAGAAATTATAAGCAATATAATGTCGGATAAAGTTATTGAGGTTTGATCCAAAATATACCACAATTGAAGGAAAATTTTAAAAGAGTTGAGTAGCTATGACACATAAAAATTGTGTTTTCTTTTTCATTTTAATAGTTCGAAATTGTTTTCGAATTGTTGTTTCATACTTACTTGTATATAGTATGGACAAAGTTTCTTTGTAACTGCTCAAATTAATAAAAGCCGATAGAGTTGATTAGTTATATATCCTTTATTATTATATTTCTTTTTTTGTTACAATACTTTGGTGGACTTTTAAATATGTTTCTAAAAGCTTTTTTTTAAACTTCAACTGATTTACTAAAATCTAAGCAACTTTCTTTAGACTTATTTTTCTTTCAAATACAAGCAACACAAATATGACAGATATTGTTACAACATCGGGATAAAAATATATATGAATACATATGAGTTTGAAGTAGGAAAATATTCAATGCGATTATAATTTACGAAAAATGTTAATTTGAAAATTTAAATTACCGAGAGAACAAATTAAATGAAATTAAATAAGTAAAAATTAGCTACATTAAAAATATATAAAACAAAAAATTGAAACAAATTAAGTGAACTAAAAGTTCTTTAAATAAAGTTATATAAAATAAAATAAAAAAAATACGAGGAAAAAAATAAAATAAAATAAAAACGAATTTATATTTACCAAATTTGGAACATAAGAAAAATAATATAAAAATTCAAAAAAAACTATTTTTTAATATGTAGTTTTTTTTTAACGTCTAGTATATTATATGAAATAATTTTTCAAATTAAATGAAGAAAAATATTTTTAAAGCAAATTTCATAGAGTGGTTTAAGACCAAATAATTAAGTTATTTTATTAAAAACAACAAAAAAATACCAAAAGCTCAAATAAAAAAAAAAACAAATTTATATTTTCCAATGAATTCTGAAAATATTAAAAAACAACATAAAAAAATAATTTAATTATTGCTTTTCTCATATACGAAAGTATTTTTTAAATTAAATGAAGATAATATTTTAAAGAAAATTTCATAAAATTATTTTAGCCCATTTTACATTAAGAAATTCACTCAAAACAATAACACAAAAATCTAAAATAAATTTTGATTTCACTTCACAAAAACAACAATTAAAATTAATTTTTTTTTCAAATACTTATTTTAAATATTACGAAAACGTTTTCCAATTTTCAACAAATAATTTGAGAAATTTTATTTTTCAGTATTAATAAAAAATATTTTAAATTAAATATTTAATAAAAAATATTTCAATTTAAAAAAATTAAAAATTAAAAAAAAATATTTTAATTTAAAAAAATTATATAATATATCTTTTTAAATAATATTTGTTTTTATGCATAAATAAGTACATATGCCTTTACTTGAACTGTTACATTAATTTCGCACATAATATAAACTCACACATAGCTAGATATGCACAATATTAATTTTTGGTGATTTTGGTTTTGAATTTTTCTGTTTGTAATATTTACTATCTACTCATAAATATTTTGTTCACCAATGTATGTGCTTTTAAATATATATTTATTTCTACTTTTCTTTGAATTTAATGGCATAAATGGGTGTGAGTACAATATATGTGTATAATATATTGTGTATATTGTTTATACTTGCACATATATGTTATATATGTATATATGTTTATACATAAATTGTTATATACTTTTTTCATGTTAACGTAACGGTATTTGATACACTAAAATCTTATAAAATACACGACTAATTACTAATCTATGTACAAAGCTCATTTTACCATATTCTTTGATTACAATTTGCCTGGCATTTTAGATTACTTTCAAGATTACTTAATGATTACATGGAGCATAAGTAACTAAATCTAAGTTCGATACAGATTTTTTTTAAATTTTTACTTTTTTTTATTTTTTATGTGCCTGGTAATAGTTGGGAATATACTTGATTTTATTTAAACAAATTTAATAAAAAAAAATGTTATGCAATATTTGCAGTACTTGTTGTTGTTTTATATACAATTTTTTAATAATATTTTTTTTTCATAAATTATTTCATATATTTTATTCTTGATTTTTATTTTGTAATAATTGCCTTAGTAGAATTGATTTTCTGAAATGTTTCCTTGCATATCCCAAGTTTGTTATATACTGTTTTATATATTTCTTATTATATATTTATATTTTTAAAATTAATTACCTATTTAAATATGTTATATAAATGTTTTAACTAATTTAAAATGATATGTATGTTTATATCCTGCATATTATATGCAACTATCGGCTAGCTTAAGTTTAACATCTGCTATATATATCTTGATTAACCTGCATACACACACATACATTTGTACATGCGTGGGTAAGTATATAATTTAATGAAAGTAAATCTACTTCAGACTTCAAGCCTGTTCGAGTAATTTAACAATATATGTAATTATCATAACCGTTTACACGTATGACTGGACAGAACAATGGTAAAGAAAATCAAAACCCGATGGAGCGAGCTACCTGGGTGCAAAACAGCAAAAGTCATGTGCAAAGCGGTAGATCGGAAGTGAACAAAGCTCCTATTGGCACTCGTTGGAAGAGACTGTAGAAACATGATCGTAATGCTAACTGGTCACTGTCTGGTGGTGACACACGTCTACAGAATCGCAGAATGGGGTTGATAGATCGAGAAGACTGCTGGAAATATCTAGAGCAAGGCGCCAGGGACTATCGATACCTCCTCCAGTGTATCATCCGTGGGGACTCCAGATATATACTGTATAGAGAAAACTAATTTTCTTCCATGAAGAAAAAATACAGATCTAGCTTCACACTAAATGACGGTAAACTTGACATTGAGACTCAGAACGTAAAAAAGGCGCTAAGTACGCGTAGAAGAAGGCAAGGACCAACAAACAAGGTTAGTTTTACATAAAAGCGAGCTCGATATTGTGAATAAAAGGTGGATCGATGCAATTCGGTTATCCCTCAAAATAACCTGCGGCCTTCAAAGTTGTTAAAATTCTTAAGGAACCTTGACCTCGCATTCAACTCGGGCTATGATTTCAGAACTCAAGCTTTTTTTGGAATTGGTTGGACCCTAACCTGATAGTCAGAGTATCCCATATTAAACCCTTGCAGGTGTGCTGGATGGGTCACCTGTGGTGAAGGAATTGTCCTCCACGAAAGACCGCGAAAAAAATCGAAAAAAACGTATTATTTGAAAGCGTCATTACCGACTAAAGATGGTATGCCAATCAGCAGAAGCCTGCCTGTAGAGTGAAGTGCGAGGCGGAACCGCCATTTCCAGCAGAGGAATTTCTGCCATAATGCATTCAGGGTTAAGAGCCTGGGTATAAAACCGTCGACAGCAGCAAGGAAGTTGAAATCGGACGCTACGGTAGCAGGAAGACTGTTCCGAAGTCTGAGCAACAGGTCAGCCCAGTTGTGTGGACTAAAGGGTGCTCGGAGGCGGCGAGGATAGCAGATCAGCCGGCTCTAGTAAGTCCCAACCTATAGTTGAGTCGCAGAGGTCGTACGTGAGTAAATTTTCTCTTAATATCAGCGTTTAGCGAAATCATTAACCGGACTGATTCAATTGAACTGATGCTATGTGATCTTCCATGAGAAGTGGAAATGGATCTGGGCCTATATGTACAATTTTTATAAAGGTGATTAGAGGAAACGCCGGCTTATGTACTTAGGCAGATAGAGGAAATTATACGTTACTGCAATCCGTCTCTCCAAACTCGCGGCCGGGGGGTTATAAGGCTCAAGAGAACATAGGCGCTGATTCTTCAGAACGAAGAGGACAACGGTTCTGTCATCGACGCTATCAGCTACGGCTTTGAGACAATGTGTGTTATCCTCCCAACTTGTGTTAGGGCGGACGTCTCACAGTCTCCCGAAACGAGAGGAGAGATGTGAACTGAGGCCCAAACGGACATGGATATGGACATACATATTTGTATTGAGAGTATAACTAATAAAAAATTAAATTTCGTTAAAGGCACTGAAGCCATCACTTCCGAGGTTTATAACGAATGTATGAAAAAGAAGTTAAGTGTTGGCATGTTTGCATTGCTCAGGAGCCTATTTTGAAGATGATAATAAAGATATGGATTTTAAAGTTGAGTTTTTCGTCAGTCCAAGCTAATTTTGATCTGACGGTAGGTTTTTTCAAGAGGAAAAAATTTGAACTGCGACTGCCCTCTGTCAACAGTTTGACTAAAAAATCTACAGGAGCCTCCAAAAGGTTTTTTTTTTTAATATAAGAGAAAAGTTCGCATTGGCATGTGTAAGCGCTTAAGGGTTGACTTTCTCCCAGAAAATAGTTTTCTTTTATTGAAAGTTTGACTTTGAAGTTTTTTAAGACCGGTTAGTTTAAAAATTTTGGCACACATACTTACATATGGTGTTTTTAAACAAAATATAGATGGATTGTGTTTGAAAAATTGCTCAAAATGTCATGACGCTCTTTATAATAAAGTTTTGTAAAAATACTTCACATAATTTAATAATTATGCAACTAAATTTGTCAATCATTAAAAGTAAATCAATTTTTTGTTGATTAATTTTCTTAAAGTTTTTCTTCCTTTCATTTATAAAATCAACTTCCTCATTCTAATTGTGGCAAAATACAATACCAAGGCAGCTTAAAATATTGTACAATACTTAATTTTCTAATTTTAGTTTGTGCATACACTCTTTTGGTGTATTTTCATTATGACAATTTTTTTTTTAATTTTGGATTTTTTTAAAAAGAACACAAAGACAAATTCAAAACTGCAAATCAAGCTTACTGTTAATTTTTCACTCGCCACCAAATTTGCATAACAATAAAAGTACATATGTATTCCACCTACCGCAAACGAGTCACACAAGCTTTTCATACTTTTAATGTGTGTATGTATAAATATGTGACTGTGACGCCAGCTGTAATATCCTCCGCGTCACTCATACGCCATGTGCAACCAGACGCGCATCCATTTAAATTTGACTTTGGTTTGTGTTGCTGTGTTATATTTATTTATGTATGGCATAATATAAGTCACGCGATTACTGCCAATGTTGTTGTTATTTATTTGATTTCCGTTGCTGCTGCTGTGGCGGCACTGCCAACGCCATTTGTAAGGCTTAAAGCCAGAGTGCCGGCCATCAAGTTGGCAGTTGTGCTCGGTGTGGTCGTTGCCTCCTTCGTGTGCGAAAAAATGCGCAAGAGTGTGTGGGAGAGCGAGCGAAAGTGGGAGAAAAAATAAATACAAATACAAATAAGTAAATGAATAATTGTCAATATTTTGCTTTTAATTTCAATTGTTTGCGAAATTGATCACGCCCCAACTTGTGGCTGAGCGCATGTGTCGCATTATTTATAACTGTTTGCATTTTTATTTACGCTAACTGCTGGCAATTGCAAGCAAGTGAGTGAGTGTTTGCACATTTGCGTTTTTCACCAGCAATTAGTGCTTTTCGCTGTTAACTTAATTTATGACAAAGGCAATTTTTTCCATTCGGTGCTGGCCGGCATTGTATTGGTTAGGTTTTTAATTTTTCAGTTTTTAAGTCATACTTGTTATGTATGTGATATCTATTAATATTTTTAAATGCGAATATGTGTACCCTGTAGGAAAAATTTCGTACGAGTGGTAATGTTTCGTTGTGGCAATAATTTATGCCTATATACTTCATTTTGATGGAACAGTTTGTATGGCAGCTATATGCTATAGTCGTCCGATCTGAACAATTTCTTCCGAGATTATAGCATTTCTTTGGATAATAATCTGTACTAAATTACGTAAATATAATTTGTCAGACAAAAAAGTTTTCCATATAACAACTTCATTTTGAGCGGTCAATTTGTATGACAGCTATAGGCTATAGTCATTCGATTTGAACAGTTTGTTCGGAGATTGTACTGCTCTCTTGGATAATAATCTCTACTAAATTTCGTGAATATACCTTGTCAAATAAAAAAGTTTTTCGTACAACTACAAGATTTTTTTGGGACAGTTTATATGACAGCTATATGCTCTAGTTATCCGATCTGAATAATATATTCAGATATTGTAGCACTGTCTTGGAGAGTAATCTGTGCCGAATTTCGTGAAGATTGTTTGTCAAATAAAAAAGTTTTCCTTACAAGCGCTTGACTTTGATCGATTACTTTGTGAGGCAGCTATATCCAATACTTAACCGATATTGGTAGTTTCGACAAATTAGCAGCTTTTTGAAGAGAAAAAGATATGTGCAACATTTCAGATTGATATCTCGAAAACTGAGGTATGGACACACAGAACGACATGGCTAAATCGAGTCACGCTGTATAATAGGTGAATATAATACCCTGCTCAGTTTATAGAAATACATTACAAGTAAATGACTGAGAATCCGTAATTAAAATTTCCTACAGGGCATGCTGATAAATTAACCGCAGATGCTTTTAAATGCTCCCACTTTAGTACTTACTACATATACATACATATGTATGTGAGAGTATATTTCATTGTTTGCAAATAATTTAATGTATTTAATTTTATTTTTGTGTAATTTTTTATTTACTTTGCACTTACAATGCTCAGTGTGCGCACAATGCAAGCGGGTTGTGGCTTCTGCGTTTGCTGCTCTTGTTCTTCATGCTCCAAAGATGGCGAACTGCCACGCGACGACAGCGAACCATTCAACATTTTGACATCATCTGCTTGGTGGTTGTGTGCCAAGATTGTGGTGTGACCATCCAATGGTGAGTGCTGAGTTTCCTGTAGAGGGTGAGCAGAAAGAGAGAGAGAGAGAGAGAGAAGTAATGGCTGAGTAATTGAAAATGTTTCATTAAGAAGTATGAGTTTCATATATATTTCCAAAAGAAAAATTATTGATATCGGAAACTGTTATGTATTAAACCGATTCTAAGAGAGATTATTGGTCGAAAATTGCTTTACTTTTCATAAAGTCAGTTAAAAATTATCGGAAAGCCACATATTCTGGACTATAAATGTATAATTGTGGTTCATTGAGCTGTCAAGCATTTTAAGACCTGTATGGTTTAATTAAATCAAAGACTTTTTGGCCGAAATTGTCGACAAGGCATCAAATGAGTTGAAAGCAAGTAAACTCTCGCCAAAACTCCCAGTATGTTACTCAGTTAATATCATTTAGACACCCAATCACACAGGCTGTGCTCTCAGAGCAGGAACACAAGTTATCTAAGCTGACTCAAAGCGCTCAACTTCCTGATAGGTTGTTTGATTCAATAGACTCTAGAGGAACACCTAAGTAGGCAAGAAGTGAACTAAGTTATATTCCAGACTTCATCACAACACACCTACCCTTAAGATATTGGAAAAGTAGATTCATTTGAATCCAAAACCGAAGATGGGATATCTTCCAAGGCTCCCAATACACCAATTTAAGAAACATTGGGTAATTGAGCTGAGAAAAGATCAGGGTTCACCATATCTAACGAGATGATGTATAATGTTTAACCTGATTACTATCCGGGAGCACAATGGGACTGATGATGCCCTATGATGGAATCGTATACGGCCTGGCGCTCTCCCTTTTCAACCAATTAACCAACCAGCTATCATATCCAGAACTATCTATAACAGCTACTTCGAGATCGGCGTGGGACTAGAGTTTTTAATATCAGAAGTAAGCAAATATCGGCAAGGGTGGTCGTTGAACAGATACCATTATGGGTTTTTGACTGGAGCTCGAATATTAATTGCAAAACTAACTTTCGACAAGACAGAAAAAATTAAAATTTTATGAACTCGAGGCAAATACCATCTTCATAGAATCGACTATATTTGTTGCAATGGATGGAGGTTAACAGCTTAGAACCATTTGTCTAAATACTTTGACAAATATTATGACTCACTCTTTCGAATGCGAACTCACCACTATGTATTTCTTAATCGCAAACACTAAAATTTAAATGCTTTCAATATTTATTTCGTGAAATTTAGAATATTACTCAATATTTAACTGGTCAATTTAGAGCACTCAATGACGAAGGTGCGGAATCCAGTGAATACGGAGAGCAAATCATTCACAGCGTCCACATTGCAAGCGCCATAAGCACCCGGTGTGGAGGACAACTTCTTCGTGAGGGTAATGGTTTTGCCCACCTGCTTCTTCAGAGTTACCATCTTGCTCACCAACTTGTTGAAACAAGATTTCGATGTCTTCGTATTAGCATCAGTCTCGGCGTTATAGTCAGCGTTATTGCAGACATTCTCATTCAGGTTAATAATATCGTCGCAGGTGTTCACCACAGTTTGTACTTGATTAATCACATTGTTCAAGTCCTTAAAAGCGGCGCTATTGCAATCCTTGAAGTCTTGAATGAATTCAAGGCCAGCAGCGCGAATGCTGATCACCCGCTCGATGGTGCAATGTACACCCTTGAGGGTGCGCAGACCAGTCTTGATGGTCGACTTCAAGAGTCCGAAAACACCACCGAAAAGGTAGGCATCGGTGATCGCATCGGTCAACTCTGAGGGAGAGAATTCGATAACTTCCTCATCCTCCAAGGAGTAGTCCACAACAGCCTGTGGTGGGTTAAAAAAGAGTTTTGTGGAAGGCAAAAATTAATAGTAACGGAAAGTAACTTACCGCGTTGACTGCAAGGCACAGCCCGAGTACAAGAGCGAAGACAGCTAATTTCATTTTGATATGTTAACTTGGCTAACAAAATTGTTAATGACAATCGAACGCCGCGACAAGCTTTTATAGCGCCTGGAAATGTTGCGCAATGGTCAATTAGGAGATTTGGTGGGCGCAAGCAAAAAAAGACAGTCAGGAAAAGTGTGCGTGGACTTAAATGTGGTATTAATTGTCTGCATAACTGTAAACTGATAACAGTCTGTGGTTCTTAACACCGCTAATGATCGATAGTCGAGCGTTAAGCTCTTAAAGGCGGGAAGCACTGCTTATGCACGGTTGTTTATAATTCGTCTAACTCACGTGTCGTGTTATCGCAAAGCTTAAATTACTACAAATTTGCTGGTCTTTTCACATTAATCGTTGTTTTAGCTTTGCTGGTGGTCTTTGAGACATTAGAGAGTCTCGGTAATTACAGATAAGACATTTGCTATAATAGAAAGAGCTCCGGTAGTGTAAAAATAACTTTTTCATAACAAAATATTATACGGTTATATCATTATTATCTTGCTTTTTGCTTTTTAAGCTATCTTTCGATACACGACAGCCTAATATTCCTAATTATTATTTGTCTTGGGATTTATGCGAAACATTTGCAGTACGAAAGTACAGTATTTTTATAATTTATCTTATTCTTATTATTTTCTTATTTATCAGACTATGAATTGTAGTTGTTTGCACTTAAAATTCAATTTTGTATTATTTTTTTTTGGTTTGATACTTTTATTTGTGAAGTTTTTCAGGGAGTATAACCAAAAAGGTATCTAAAATAGGTAATTTCCACTAAACTTAGATTTTAAGTTAAATTTTATACAAATATATATTATGTTTAATCGACTTTTTCTAGGGTATTTATTAGTCTAAGACAAGTGTTTTTCATATGAGTTCACATCCCAAAAACTGTGGGAGCTTAAGCAGCTGCTACCGTCTTTTCTGAAATCGCCGTCGTTCGAGATTTTGTTCATGGAACGCTCAGCGGTCTAGTGTGTATCTAATATGATGTGAAAGGCAAAGCATCATCTTTTCTGCAATTTTTATCCACTTCTTCATTTAGATCGTTAGCTTGCTTTTTTTCTGCTCTAAGTTCTCTGCAATAATTTTGCATTCATTATAAATTGCTTTCCATTGATCGCGCATATATTGCAAGTCTACAAGAAGGCTTACTATGTTTTTAACTTTAGCGTCGATAGTTGCATTAATCTCTTGAAGAACCAAGTTTCTTTCATTTAATGACTGAGGAATTTTAGACCATCGAAACGCATTTAAATTTACTCATACATATACTATTTCAAATATTATAACCATGTCTCGAAAAGTTTTGACATTATTATTATAACATTGAGTGTTTTAACTTCTTTCAAAGCATTTATCAACCCAGAACGATTTTTGCCAATGGCTTGACGGCATCGATGCTGGCAGACCACCTTGTATTAGAATGACATTGAAGTGAATTGAGTATTTTGGATTTCAGAATTTCCCAATGTTTTGTAGTGCTAATGAAAATATTGAAACATTTATTGCTCGAGTACAGCATTTAGCCAAGCCAACTCCAGCCAATTTCACCAAGTGGGTACCACAGGCCGAAAGAACTGTATACTTATTTTTACGTTGGATATGAGTTTGAATGAAGGAGCTCATATTTACGGGTTATATTAATACCACTATTATAGCCCTGACCACGGCAAATTAAAGCGGCAAAATATTTGCCTTTTTTCTGGCATTCAACAAAAGCGATAAAACGTTCCTCTTCCGGTAACGTTTAAATAAATGTTCGAATTAGTCACATATCAAGAGCATTCTGAATTTTTAACTAAGTATTCATTTAATAATTTGTAAACTAGGGGCCTTCGAAAACCACGACCCACCTCTGTCTCATCGAACCTGTTGAGAAGTGTGTATTTTCTCAAATAATATCAAATAATTTATCAAACATTTGCAATCCATAAAAGCATGAAAATGAAAAGAACGAAGCTAGATTTACAAATCTGTCAAAACTTGTATACCAATAGTCTAAATTGTTTTCTAGAGTATCCTCACCAATAACACAATAAAAAATACGACACATTTAGATTTCATTATAATATTTTCTCCGAAGAAAGGAAATTACTGGAAAACGCACTTTGTAGACACGGCTTGAAAAAATTGTAGTCGAACTGCATATTTCAGAAAGAAGCACCATGCTATTGCAATGCCAGACTGAGAAAAACAAGATAAAAGTAAATATGATATTGCAGAATAGAGTTGAGATTTGCAGTGCTCATAACTAATGTAATATTCAAGAGTTTAGCTGAGTTTCGAACCCATTGATTCTGAGTAATGCTTTCTATCTTTTTTTTTTTGCAAACAAATAATACTTTAATTAAATAGTTATTAATGGATGTGGTTAAAATTATCAAATTAAATATTAATAGCTGCTAGTAGCTTCATAGTTTCTCTTTCATCAAATTCAGGGAAAGCTTCCATTATCGGATATATAATATACCGGTTATATAATATTAAAACCTCTTTCCTAGCTATGAGATAAGAGAGTAAGTGAATCACACACATGTTATTAAGTTGCCATGATTGCAATAATGTAATCAAGAAATATTCCGATAGAAATTTCTATGAAATTTTACGGAAAATACTATGCCGACCTAAAGTTTTCAAATTCCAATGGATCAAATTTGACCCGGACAGAAAGAATAAATTATAATATTATATTGCCTACAAAATAGGCTCCTGAAGCAAGCATCTCAATGCTTAATCCAATTTTCCGTACACTTGTTAAGCCTCGACTAGGATAGCCTTCAGAACCTTCAACTGATTTTGTTTTTTCAGTTTCGGCTCATTTTTGTAGCTCCATTTGCCAGCTTGTTTAACAGTTTCGACATTGTACTCATAAACCCACGTCTCGTCATTTGTAATTTTGTGTTTGATGAATGTAGTGTTCTCAGGTAGGTTAAGCCGTGCAGTTTAAATGAAACAGTCTGAGTCAAATTTGAACTGATGGTATTATTTTTCTCTTTTAGCCAAGGTTTTTTAAGTATTTAAAAGAGTTTTTTTCAGACTAATCAGATTTTCCTTTGGAGTACCCTGCATGAATAAGTAGATACAATAAGTGAAGGAACTCTCCAGTTTTTCCGATAATAAATCAGTCTACGCCAATCTAATACAAAACCACCGAAAAAATCGAGAAGCGTTTTATTTTTTGAACAAAATATTTATATCTCTCTTTTTGTATTTCAAATTACAAAAGTTAGCTGAATAAAAATTCAATACTCTTGAGCCACAAACAGTCTAACTTCAGCTTTTCTAAGATTCGATTACTAAAATAGATTTTTTGATCGAATTGACTTTATCGCATCGACTTTATATTTCCAAACTCACCGACAGCAAACGATGGAAACCCTTTCCTCCTCGAGTTTTAACCCCAAACCAAGTAAATACCAACAAGCAATACGCCAGCCTGAGCTAATATGGCTTAATAATGTTGACAATGGCTGCACAAACGCACAAAACCAACCGAACAACAAACATTAGACAATGCAAATACAAACAAAAACAAATAATAGTAACAGCAGCTTTACTAGACGTAAGTGAAGAGAGTTTTGTGTGTGTGTGTATGTGTGTGAGGATGCACTTGCAAAGCAAATACAAACAACAATGACGGAGACATATTCGTTGCACTTGCTAATGTGCGGCCAAAACAACAAAGCCTACACATCCACTTGTCCACGAAAATCGAAAATTGCAACTGCAACCGGCAACGCAACACATACACACACACGCACGCATAAAAGTGGAAGCATGCTCTTGCAATGAAAGGAAGTAGCAAACGCAAATACTCGTGCATAGGCACACGCATGTTGAGATCCAGTCACTAACATCTCTGCCACTTACCTCCTTGTTGGCCATCGAGCCACTTGTCGGACTGTTGCAAATGCCGAATTTACCTTCCATGCAGTGATCGGCGTCGCCGCCAAGCCCATTGCTGGCCATGAAACCGTTGTTGCCGCCAGCCGACATATTGCCCGTTATCATAGCGATATTGTTGTTTTCATTGTTGCCGTTGTTGTTGCTCTCTAATTTGCCAGCCACCGATGTTGGCGTTGACAATGTTTCGGTTGTTGGCGACATTTGTATTTCATTGCCAATGCTGCTAATGTCACAATTGCTGCCGCCGTTGTTGTTGTTATTGCTGATGATGATGCTGTTATTATTGTTGTTGGCGATGTTCTTGTTATTATTGCTATTGTTGTTGTTGTTCAACTCGAGCTTAAACTGTGACAGTGAGGACGACGGCGACGCCAACTGCGTTGCGTTGGCCAAATCAGCGGCGACGTTGCTGTTGTTGCCGTTTTGGTTGTTGTTGTTGTTGTTGCTGCTGCTGAATGTGCTACTAATATTGTTGGCAGTGGTGGACAACGGTGTGACTGTGTTAACATTAACATTCTTGCTGTTGCTGTTGTTGTTGTTGGCATTGGTGGCTATAGCCTCCGCACAATCGGCGGTGGCATAATTGTTATTAGCCTCATTGCCCAATTCGTAAATGTTGACCATGTGCGCAGCCTGTGCGTGCACCATCAGATCCCACGGATTGGCGAAGGCATCCTTGCAAACGGCACATAATAGTTTGGCGCTCATCGGCGGTGTTTCTGCGGAACATATGAGAGGGTTAGTGGAATTAGTTTGTTTTTGAAGAGATTTAAAAAAAAAATATTTATGAAACTTTATGAAGAAAACTTAGAATTTTCAAAGTGTTAATTATTAATTATTAGTATTAAAAGTTAATAATGTTGTAAGGTGGTATAAAGATCATCACTGATATATCATTTGCCGTGAGTTTTAATAAATATCTCTTAAAAGCTATCTGGCTCTACTATGTCATTTCTATAATAATAATGAAATTTTTTCAAATTTAATATTTTTTCCGTTTTTTTTTTTAAATATATAATGCAAATTTAAATCGATAACTTGAATAGTTTTTGAATTACAGTCTTATAAAGTGTAGGCGTTCAGTTCATTCAACTTTATCAGTTTATTGCTTAACGCGTCTTTCTCGAGAGAGTATTTTTGAAATTTGCTTGAGATTATTCGGAGTCACTATCACCTTCTCTGCATGTTCTGTATATACTCCGTACTATGAGCAAAACATGGTAAGATTTTGTTCATAACTCTTAATTTATTCTTCAAAATCTATTTCGCCACCCTCAAAGTTATCCCTCTTAGTCCCAATACGCTTGTGCCAACCCCTTTTTCAATTCTCGAAACCGTTGTTAAAGTCGATCTCCGGAATAGCCTTCAATGCGATTTCCCCAGAGTGGTCTTTTATGTTTGCTGAATAGCCAGAAGTCACACAGAGCTAAATCAACCGATGGTGGTGACACGATATTGGCTGAAAATTTGGCGAAAACCTCACGAAGAATAAGTGCACTATGCGACGGTGGATTATTTTGGTTAATAAACAAGAGGTGTCGACCCATAGTTCCGGCCTCTTTTTATGAATAGCTTCGCGCAAACGACGCATAACTCGACGATGTTTTTCGAAAAAAATTTAATGAATTTGGAACCAATCGTGCTTTCACTTTTCTTAGCCCCAAATTATCTTTCAAATGATTTTCACAGATCTTTTCGATATTCCAATGACGCCAGTAAGTTCTCTGACTGTTAATCGACAATTCTCAAGTAACGAATGCCTTTATTTTATTCACATGTTGATTATCATTTGATGTTGATGGACGTCCTGGACGTGGTTCGTCGTCAACGCGTTCTGGGCCCTCTTCGAATAATTTCGCGACAAACAATTATCACCGAAAGCCAACTTTCAAATTTTTGAACGTTTCGGCACCATAAATTTCTTCCGCACACAAAGTTTAATATAACTTCTTTATTGAATAATTCCACTCGTAAAAATCGCCGACTGACAGCCATACTAACCTAAGAAAAAAACTCACCTAATGCATTTTCACGAAAAATTTAAATTTAGACGTTTTACTATTTTTTTCCCACAGTAGTAGTGTCCATATAGTCCATATATTGACTAGCCAGTTGTTTGATCTGATCAAAAATCGAAGTTTCTTTTGGCAGGCTATTTTATTAATTAATATCTATTCTATCAAGATTTCTTTTACGTTTCACCCAACGAGAAAGTGTGTAACTCGGAAAAAATTTTTTTTCTATTTTATTAATTAATATATCTTAAAGTGTGCAACTCGAAAAAAAAAAAATTTTTCTTAAAACTTTGTTTTTCTTAAAATTTTTTTTTGTGGATTCCTAAAATGTGTGACAATGTATCTTTAAAATTTTAAAATAAATCATATGATAGTTTTTTCGTTTAGCTTTCAAAAATCGCCATTTAACTACCACAATATTTGTTGCCCTTAAAGAACTTAGTTGAGATCTGAACCCATCGCATGCTAGTCAAGCCTACAACCTTTTCGCTTTCTATGTTTGTCGACCATTTATAGAATATATCTCAAACAATTGTTGGTAGAAAATATTGTATTGTAAAGTCCAGAAATCAAAGAACACTCTCAGTAAACACCGTTTAGAATACATTTGTATCATATATTTAGAAAAGAAGAAAGTATAAGAAATATGTTCTGATGAAAATAGGGCTATCTTTGACAATTATGCTATTAAAAAAATGTTTTTGTTTAGAGAAAATTTTCTGTTTTTAGTCTAATTGGAGGAAAAAACCCTAAATAAATTATAAAACGTTACTAGAAAATATTCTTATTAATTAAAAAGATTATTTGCTTTTTCATACTAATTTCAAAAAATCAATTTGAATCCGAAAATTGTTACGATAACAAACAATAGCTTTGCAGTTATTCATAATAATCTATCATTCTTAAAACGATTTATAATTTCACGTGATTTTAACACTCTTATAAAATTATTTGTGAAAATGTTTAAAGTTTGTTTCACTTTCACTCTCTAACATTCATTTAGGCATCTCCTTTAGACAGTAATAGAGCAACAGCTGTTGCCAACTTTCACACAAATTGGAAAATAATCCTTTCTGCCAGCAGACAGTTCAAACAAAGCGCCATAAATTCTCCCACTTTTGTCTACTAGAAGCTAGCATAGCAAGCATTTTGATAGTTTTATTCAATGCTGTCCGATGGAAAGCCTAAAAGTCGACTATATATTTAGTAGCGAGTTAATGTAATAAAGCTTATGACCCGGTAGGAAATTTGTTCTAATTGGTTGAATTCTTAAAAATTAAAATACTTGTGGGTAAATTATAACATTGGCAAAATATAAAATTTATATACAATTTATCTCAGATAGTGGCTATTTACAATGGTAGAGAGATATTGAGCATAGCAAAAGCATTGCATGTTCAATTCACTCAATCAAGTTATGTTCGAATTCGAAGTTGCAAAATTTTTAGTTGCCCAAGCTTCAGCAAAAGTCAAGAGCGTTATTGTAATCAATGCTTAATTTATGGTATGCAGACTGGATGAAATATAAATTGACCTATCATTAGGGTGATTCTATATGGTGAAGTTTTTTTATATGAATTAAGGGTAATGCGTTTTAAAGCCTCTTCTTTAATAACAAAATAAATTAAATAAGTAAAAAAAAAATTTTGGAACCACCCTAGTGTAATTTTTTAAACCACCTTTTTCAGCTTAAACTGAGAGAATTAATCATTATTAATTAATCCCAGCTAATTTTCTTTAATACAAACAATAAAATTTTCAATTTAGTACCACCCTTATGCACTCATAGGTCGAATATGTGCAACAAAATATGGCTGCCAGCCAAACATGTGCAAACAAGTGTCGACTGACACGTTGGCAAAAGTGTTAAACAATAATAAATTAATTACAAACAACAGTAGCAGCTAACGGTAGCAAGAATAGCAACAACAACAACAAACAAATACAAATTACTACGCAATTTCAGCTGGAATTTCTGTAAGATGCGAAACAAGTGTTGCAATAACAATTTGCATGAAGTGGCATGCAACGGCAGCACGCTGTGGCACATACACACATACATAGATGCTGTGTCTTTAGATATTTTAAGAGCTGGCAGTCAATGCTGTTGCTGTGCTTTATTGGTGTGGGTGCAATAACAATGTGGCAATGAAACACCAGCACTTGGCTGCGTGCAGACGCCATACCATACTTACTTGCAGCAAAGGCAACATCCTGGCACTTGCAAGTGAAACGCAACTTGCAATAACTCCGCTTGTGGTCTAATAATTCAGCCAGCTCGTTGAAGCATTCCCGACAATTGCCACAAATTAATGTGTCCGGATTGCCTGGAAAAAATAAAGTTTTTTTGTGTAATCAATTTCGGAAGTGTATATATACAAGTAATTATATGTATGTAAATGTGTGTACTATGTATAACATCATAATGTACATATGTATATAATAACTACAATCTCTTCAAACGTAACTCCCTTTAGCCTTCCCAACGTCTACTTATTTCCTTAATTCGTCATGAGAGAAATATACTACAACTATAATTGATTAATGTTGACTTTGTCCACTGGTGGCAATCGTCTCACTTCTTGGAACAATGATATCGACACAGTTATCACACTCTTCAAGATCACACTTAATAGAAGCCTATTCTGGTAGAAATGTATCCAATAGATTATTTCAGTTTCTTTTGGATCTGTAGACTTATAAGTATTTAGTATATCAAATTTGGGCCATTATAACATCATATCAGTACATTTATCTTACAAAATTTTATTTTTCAAAATTTTTTTATCTCATAATATTTTTTATATCATGCTATTTATTACTTCCAAAATTTGCCGAGACTATGCTTAGATTCATAAATCTAATTGTTTTGTTAATATTTTATCTCATGATATTTATTCCCACCAAAATATTTCATCGCACGATAATTTTTTTATCTCATGCTTTTTATTATATATTGAATACTGGATCCATGGCAGTTTTGTTAGGTATATACCTACTTTCATAAGATCTTATCAGTTCGTTCACATTCAATTTGACTTATTCTCCCTTAAAATAACATGAATATGACGTTCTTTATATTAATTATAATTCAGAGCCAGATTTTTCATTATACGTAGTTCAGCACGTTCATAAGTCAAATAAATGTTTCGCCTTGAAAGCATAGTTTAGATTACTGCCGCATTCATAATGTTCAATAATGCTTTTTCGATAGATGTAACTTCGATATATGCATTAGGCATTGGATCTCTGGCCATAGCTCTCAGTCTGTGCGATATTTTTAGTTTAAATCTTTAGTATACTTTTCGAAACTTATACCTACTTTCTAGCATCCTCAGTATCTGGACTATTTTCCAGGATAAATCTTTGACTTAATAAACTTAACGAGTAACCATGTCAGACCACTTGTTTTTTCGAGTTCGAATAAAATTCGGAAAATCAGGTATTAAGAGAAAAATTTCTGATTTTTTATGAACTGAAGTCGGACGTATGGCTTGTTAAGCTTGTTACTAAGGGCAAATATGCTTCGAGGAGCACCTAACTAATCCACAACAGTCTACTTAATGGCATGCTGATAACATTTATTAAAAAATATTTGCACATAATTTACTATTATACCAAAAAATATCTGACAGCTTTATGGTTTATATTAATTGAAAAAAATATTTACGAAATATATCTGAAATACTGAAAGAAATCGCCAATCAAAAAATATTATAAGCATCACTTTCGAAATTTTCATTCCAGCTTTGTGGTAAATCCGGCACATCATCACTTCGCCAATTCATTTGACTATCCGACTGCTCGTAAAAACTCGTGTGGCGTGGACGACGTCTGACTGCATGTCGTCGTCGCTTTCTGTGCTCCGTGAAGTGGTCCCGAGCTGCTTTCTTTGCATTGATTTTGCATATATTACTGCTGCGTTTATTTGTATGTCGACTACTTAGCTTGGACCCGAAGTCGGCTTTATGACGCTGTCGACGAATTACGGTACT
Source organism: Bactrocera tryoni (assembly GCF_016617805.1). NCBI lineage: Eukaryota > Metazoa > Arthropoda > Insecta > Diptera > Tephritidae > Bactrocera > Bactrocera tryoni. The sequence goes on along the minus strand of NC_052503.1, from coordinate 13,201,675 downwards.
TCGCCTATGATGGCTTATATTTCTGTAGTGCTCACTTTTTTGACGCTTGGGCTTAGTGGTGCCGCTCTTCAAACGCTTTATTGAATCTTTGTGTTGTAGAATGTCTTTCAGTTTTACCTTTTGATGACAGCGGTCACAGTTCGGTTTTGACTTGAACCATTTGCTAAAGAGTTTTTGCAGTGGAAAAAAGCTTTTTACTTTACTTTCTGTCGGTTCCTTAGCAGGTGATGCAGTCGGTAATGCTTTTGCATTCGAAACCTCTTTTGTGCTCCCACAATTCTTGTTTCTTCCCAACAAGCGGCCCATAAAACTCAGTTTCTGTTGAATGGGGTCAGCTTGTTCTTGTCTGCGAAAGTTTTCTAACGAAATTTGAGCTTGACTCTTTTTCGTGAATTGTTCTATACCGAAATCATTACACCCCTTGTCAGCGCCAAACTTATTTTTGTCGCCAAAATCAGTGTCGAAGCAAAAGTCATCAGCGTCATCGGGTGACTTACAAACATCGTGTGAAACGGTATCTATTTGTGGTATGGGTACTATATATGGCGAGGTGTTCTTTTCATCATCGTACTTCTTGCATTGATCGAGTGGCATTAACGGCATTGGCTTCTCCGTTGGTTTATGTCGAAAATGTTGTATATTGTGATTTTTGCCCGCACATTTTTGCGCCATCGGTTGTGGTGGTGGCGGTTTCGTTGGACAAAACGGCAGTTTTACCTTCATTGCATCCTCAAAGATGCCCGACTGATCTTCATCTCTTACTTCCTTATAATCGGGATAATGTAGATTTTTACTACGCTTTTCATATTGTGGTTGGTCTTGTTCGTCGGGGTAGTAGTTGCTTTCGTAGTTCTTGAATCGACTCTTTGAGCTCCCTGAGTCTTTGAGACCACGCAAATAATACCGCTGGTAACGTGGTTGTCCGGCGTAATGTACTAAAGTCAACATTTTGGATTTATCAACTGCTTTATTCTCACGTTCCCGCAACTCCCGCACGACGCGACTGAGCTTGGCACGCATTGAAGGTGCGTGAAATTCTCGTTGGGCTTTCCAACGATGCTTTAAGTGTCTTCGCAGTTTCTGTGTATTTATTTGTGTTGGTGGCTTCGCGGTTGTGGCGCTGGGAGCTTCGGTCACAGGATAACACATAGTCGCATATCCAACAAGGGACTGGGTTGTCACTTCTGGCGGATTATTCGGTAATTTTATGGGTGTCGTCACTTCGGGAGGAGAGACGGTTTGCGCTTGGGTTGTTGCTTCCTGTGCATCGCCAGCAGGAGGTTGTGTTACTGAAGGCACGATTGTCTGTACTGTTTGAGTTGGAGTACCCTCTGGTGATTGTGTAACTGCGGATGAAGCGGCTTGATAAGCGGTCGTGGTAGCCATCTGCTTATCGTTTGAAGGCGGTACAGGAACATTTTGAGACGAGATTGGTGTTGTCGCATCCAGCGTGCCATTGCCCGGCGGCTCGGTTACTGGAAAGCACATCGTTGGATAAGCTTCAATCGAGGTAGGCGTTGTGAACGAAGTATCATTTGTTGCGTTAATGCCTGCAGGTCTCTCGGTTTGTACATCTGGTCTTGATGATGTTGCATAAAGTATTTGTAAGGCACCACCCTCTTTGTAGGGGCTTATCGGTTTCGAGGTGTGTGTTTCGTGATCTGCCATCTTCACTGCGAGATCTGTAATTTCTTCTTCATCAGGGCCACATGTGGTGTGTGGCTCAGCTTGATCTGTGATTTCTTCCTCATCAGGTCCACATGTGGTATGTTGCCCAGCTGGTTCTGTAATTTCTTCTTCATCAGGTCCGCAGGTGGTGTGTGGCCCAGCTGGTTCTGTAATTTCTTCTTCATCAGGTCCACATGTAGTGTAACCATCTCCTAATGGTTTGAGTATAAGCAGCTGGATATGATGTTTATAAGTGTTGGTCTCAACGGTCTGCCCATGCGCTGATATTTTTTCATTATGCCCTTGTTTTTCTTGTTTTACTTCCGAGCCATTCTGTTGTTTCCTGCTTTCAGATGTTGCAGACTCTTGCTTATCTGGTGGTGGATTAGATACTTCTTCCTCTTCGGGTCCACATGTTTCGTTTTCTTCACCTTCTTCACTTTCTTCTTCACACTCTGACTCTTCTTCTGAGCTTTCGCTACATTCCTCTTCTGTTTCCTCATTTTCGGTAGTTTTGTCTCCGGTTTGTTCTTCCTCTGCGTTTTCTGTCGTTGTTTCATTTCTATGTAAGACGTGTGACTTAAAGAGTTGCAGAGCAATTTTTTTTACTAACTCGTCCCCTTCGTTCTTTGCTGTGGAGGCTTCTTTTGATTTTGAGTGCGGTCTTTCGATACTGGTTTCATGTTCGCCGTGCTTTTTTGCTTCGGAATCTTTATCCCCATCACCACCTTTGGTAGTTTCCATTCCCCCGCGATTACAAGTGCAAGAAATTATTTTAGTGCTGGATTCTTCTTTTCTTGTAACCATTTCTTCCTCACTATTTTCCATCGTTCTATTGTGGCTGCGTTGTGTAGACTCTTCCTCCTTTTCTGCATCGGATTTCTTTTTCGTTTCGTCCTCACGATCTTCAGATTTGTGTTCACCTTTTGTTGTGTTGTGACCCTTTTTAGCATCTTCGACTTCTGATTCACTTTTTCTTGTCGTTGTTGCCTCCTCATGGTCTTCATCTGTGTGTTGGTTCTTCGATTTATTGTCGTGTCGTTCTGTTACGGTTTCTTCGTCTTCCGAATCATGTTTTGTTGTCGTATGCTGTTCTTCCTCACGATTTTCTTCATCGTGTTTATCTTTATGGTGATGCCGATGCTTACCCACTTCTTCGCCTTCTAACCCATGTTTTGTCGTCGTACTATCCTTATCTCGGTTTTCCTCTCTATGCTCATTTCCGTCATGTCCACTTTTCATTTCATTTACACAACGTTCGGTTGTAGCTTCATCCGTATCCGAAGCATGTTTTCTTGTTGCCGCTTCTTCTTCGCGATCCCTGCCTCTGCTTCCATATTTCACGTTATGATATTGCGAATGTGTGGTGGCAGCCCATGTTACAATCTCCCTTTCGGTTGTTGTGCTGCAGGTGGTGTTCTCTTTCGGTGGCATTGTAAAGTCTTCAGCGTGTAGCGTACGCGGCGTAGCTATGGGATGACTGCCGAGATCAATGAAGTGTTCTTCCTCTGCTCCGCCACCTTTGCCATGATTTTCGTATTCTTCATCTTCTTTCTTAAGTAGCATCTTCATGGCATGGGATAGCATTTTGCCTTTCAATTTGAGCAAGCCTTCAATGTACTCCTGATACTTGGCCGCACCGTGTGCAGCGTTGCATTGCATATTCCGCGCATTCGACAATAATATTCTTACAGTTAAAATCGTAAAAATTAAATAAACCGTTTTTGAGAAATACATTTCGAATATTTACTTATAAAAAATCAAATGTCTTTCAAGTTTTCTACACATTCAAAGAATCGTTTTACGAAATGTGTTGGAAATTTTTAAAATAAAAAATCGATAGCTTTATGCATATCGATTTTGAAACTACTGCTTTTAATATTTTTTTAATATCAAGCAAAATTGGAAGTTTTTTGTTTGAGCTTGTGGACTTGGTTTATAATCCTCCTCCGTTGTCCGTCGATAGTCTTGAGTTTTTTTATAGACTGAAATATATTTTCCCTCACTGTTTGTCGAAAATAATTCGGGAACAACTTTTTCTGAAGTTAATTAAATGATCCATAATTTCAAGAAATGTATAACGTTTCTACAAAACTACAGAAAAACGTCTCAGCTTAAAGAAAAGTACTCTGAGTGGACAATTTCAGATAGTTATCTTAAAACCTATCTTCCAACTGGAAGATAGTCGGGTTTCCGAGGTCCTCTTGCGTTCTAGGGTTAGATATTTGCTTCACCAGTCAGCTCAGCAAGGGGTGGTAAACAACCAGAACTTTTGTGACTGTGAAACCTTCTAGGTCGTAAGATGTCTTCCGAACTACTGGCTCCTAATAAAGTCAATCACGCCGCAATTGTAAATGTTCCGACTAGACGCCGCAATAGGTCCTATAGGTTACAAAAGGTGTGACTAAACAGTCTGTCGGATGCTCTTTGTCACAGGTGTATGGAAGAAGGTGAGTTGGAATCATCTTGTCACTTCCTCCTCTATTGGCCGGCTTTTATCAGTAAGAAAAAAGGACACATTTTCTGCCAAAGTGAGATTCGTCAATTTTGGCTCAACCCTATGACCTAACTTAACCTATTCTGTAAAGGTTGAATAAACATGACTATTCTCTATCTGCTAGATCTCCGATTCAACTTTTTCTTCATATAGGGAAATTTATAAATCGCAATAGCTGCTTCCGAATATTTGATACAACTTAAAAACATTGCCTGTGGACATCATCGGAAGGTGTATGGCTTCCAAAGTTGCTATCAGATTCAGAGAGTCTGGGTTTCTAAAAGAACACTCGGAAATCCTCACTCACTTTGACTTTCTAACGGATCGCTTGGATCGACAAATCGAACTCTGCCGGCTCCTTCTCTACCCATATACTGCCGAGGGAGTTGTGGGTGGGAAGAAGTCGTTGATGGAGAGGGGTAGCGAGCTTCTTCAAGGATGGGTCTACTCCCAGGAGCTCTCTATCAATTGCAGTTTCAGACTTTCTGACTAATACAGTGTTTTCCAGGCCGGGGTAGCAGCCATTAAGGTAGCATTAGATTTTTTGTTGTGGAGTGCAGCCTCCTTCAGAGAAGTGACCATCCACCAATGCTGGGCCTGCGATACGTTATGTTAGAAGGTCTCCCTGTAATTCCTTTTTACTTTACAATTAATCAGTCGGTCTCAGCACTGAAACTTTCCTATACCCCCAAATTTTCCCGAAGGAACTGGCATATTGAATAAACCCTGAATATAACCTAGCAAGAATACTCCAATTTCACCTCGCTCTACTTCATTCTGAACTCTTCAAACAAATTCTTTGTCAATTCTCGTTTTCACCCAAGACTTTTTAGAGCTTAGCAGCAGATCTCTCTCCACTGATTTACCCATCGAGCCCAAGAGCAAAGAGTCAAACGGAAATCCCACATTAATTCCGTTTAAGTTGCTTACCGGGCACAAACTTTACCATGTAGATATGTGCCAGCGTATGCGTACACACCGTACTCTTCCGTCGGTCGGTTTATGCAACCGTTATTGGTCAACTGTCAATAGTCGCTCAGCGTATCATCAATACTTACTGTAAACTTTGAACGGTCCCCATTGTTGATTCGAACTTAATTGCTCTTGTTGCTGCGGCAGCAGTTGTTGTTGCGGTTGCTGTTGCTGTTGTGTTTGCTTTTGCAAAAGTGATGACTTGTGCTGCTGCTGTTGTTGTTGTTGCTGTGATTGCTGCATACCAGGCAGCGACAATGTCAATGGTTGCAAGGCACCACCAATATACGACGCTTGTTGTTGTTGCTGCGTTTGGCCATTTGCCAAGCTGCCATAGTTGGTGGCTGCTGTTGACATCTGCTCATTGGCCCCACCAGCACCACTGCCAACACCATTGAGGCCAGCCGCACCAGTGCCACCAGCGCCATTCAACAACGTTGTTTGATTAGCGGCGGCAATTATTGCTGATGTGGCATTCTGCACGGTTGACGACGATTTCAATTGCAAGCCACCCGTCGCGGTCAGCGTGTATTGACCGACAGCCGCAGCGGCCGCAGCCGCCGCCGCTTGTTGCTGTTGTTTGATCTGCTGCTGCTGTTGTTGTTGCTGTTGCTGCTGTTGCTGTTGCAAATAGACGCTGAGACTGTGATGCGCGGCGGCGTTGGTGGGTGTGTTGGCGCCACTCGCACTGCCGGCAACACCATTGCATGTGGCGGCAGCAGCAGCCGCGGCGGCGGCGGCAGCGGTGGCATTGCCCAGCAAGCTGTGCTGATGCTGATGCAGCAACAATTGTTGTTGTGGCAAGAGGTTGGCTGTCATGGCAGCCATGGCGACGGCGGCCACCTGCTGCTGGTGCTGGTGCTGCTGTTGTTGTTGTTGATGGTGATTATGCGCCTGCTGCTGTTGCACGTGATGCTGATGATGTGGATGGGGCAACAAGTGTGTGGACTGCTGTTGCTGCTGCTGTTGTTGTTGCTGTTGCTGTTGGTGCAGCTGTTGCTGGTGTTGTTGGGCCAGTGCTGCTGCGGCGACAGCGGCATTTATGTTGCTGCTATTCACCGCATCGCTGAGCAAACGCGTCGTGGATGTCATTAGGCGTTTACGCTTCTTCGGACGAACACCGGATGAGCGCAGCAGCGTCGACGAGCAGTAGCTGTCGTAGAAATAGTCCCTGTGTAAATGAGAGAGACAGAAAGAGAGAGTGGAAAAAGTGAAAAATAAGCAATAAAGTGACGCAAAGCGAGTTTAATTGAAATGTAAACACCGTTAAATGCTGGTAAAGGTGGAAACGAAAGTGAAAATATATGTATGAAAACAAATACGTAATGGAGCAAAAATGACTTTGTACAGAAAAGTGTCGTTTACTTTCGATGGGATGTTACTTTTGGTTAGGTAAGCTCCTTTTGTTCTGCTTTAGATAACTTAAATGTAGAGCCGGAATGCTTTATTAATTTTTCTTCTGATAGCGTTTGTGCATATTCTCTCAGAAATTAGCCCAGAAAACTTAAAAATATTTTTGATAAACATTCATCTAGACTTTATTTCGAATGAACATTTAAAGAATCGGTAATTCGGGTAACCAATGAATCGGTTTCTCACCAAGTTTATCCATTCTATGGAATATCTTGGAGATCTTGGTTTGCGGGCCTACAAAACCCAACTCGTGCAAGAATTGAAGCCGAACCATGATAAAGCGATTTTTGCACAGCAATCAGGCTCACTTTTGATCATTATTGAGACATCGTTACATTCTCAAACAGTCATTGCTTCACATTCTTTCAAAAATGAAACCGGTCACAATGTCAATGGAGAACGCCTTAGAACCATAATAAATTTCTTTTTCATGTCTGGATTGGAGGATGCTGTTGGTTACGACCTTTGGTTCCAACAAGTTGGCGCGCTACAATGAACGAAACAATAAATTTATTGAAGGAAGCTGTTGGTGAGCGCATTATCTCACGCGTGGGCCTGTGGCTTGACCTTCAAGATCGTGCGTTTAACACCGCTTGACTATTTTTTGTGGAGTTAAGTGTAGTCCCTTGTCTACACAGATAACCACTCGGTTTAGGTTTGGGAAGGGGTTTAGAGAAATAGTGGGGAAAAATACCAGGTCTTCTATCTAAAGACCGACGTTTTCGACTAACTCTCAGCAGTTAGATGACTTTCTACAACATGGTCGTAATAATACTTAATTTGGGTTTTCAAAGTGCTGATTGGTGGAAATAGACTTAGATTGATATTTTAATCAAATATACTATTCTCCGATAACCTTTATTGTTGAAAATTTGGCAAACATATATATATGTACATATATATATTGCGACTTAATTAAAATCTAAGATTTCTTCAACTTTTGAGTACACCCTATATTCGATTACAACCAAAATTACTGGCTACTATTCTCCAAAGTAATAGAAATAATAAAACTTGCTAAAAAGCGTCAACACTCCCCTAGCTGACAATTAGTGGCAACCATTTGAAAACTCACTTGTATTTGTGTGTATTAATTTTTCCTGTCGAACATCAAGCTCTAACCGAAAAACCACAACAAAAAGCAGCAAACCCGAAAATCAAACACTTAAAAATTGCTGCTTGACAGACACTGATATTGTCAATATTTGTTTGTGAACAAACACACAAGTATACCCACACACATACATATATACAAAGTGTAAACAGTTGACTCTTGTCTTTCGACAACTATTAACCCTCACAAAAAGTTTAGAAAAAATCAAATGCTGCTCAACCCTTTGGAAAACTCTACAACCTGCACAAATTTCTCAACGGCTGCCGCACTGATTGATTGACACACACACAGGTACACAAAGCACTTAGCGCCTTCTTCAACCCATTCCAGCATCCCAAAGCAAACAGCATACAAGTGCTTAAACTATAAGTCAACATGTTGCACGTTTGCTTCCCATCCGCCAAATCTGAATTCACGGACCGTCACCGCGCCGCCCTAACCTCAATTCAACTAAATTTGTGGTTGCATGTATGTAGGTGGGTAGGCCATTTTGTATTTTGACCTTTCTGGCTGATTTTCGGCTATTGCCGGTTGGGCGGCTGTATTTTCGGTGCATTGTATTGTCACTGTATCGCAAACGATCTGTGTGGCAGTTGCGGCTTGTGGTAAGTGGTGTGGTAACAATTGATGAATCGACAATTGCGTATGTGTGTGTGTGTGCGAGTACGTGTGTGGTTACTTTGTGGTTTAAAATTGCTGTTTATACTGCAGTTGCATTTAATGATATCTATTCCAGGTGAAATATGTACTAGCTAACTTCTTTATATAGGGTGGTTTTTAAGTGTGATGGAAATTAGTTTTAAAATAAGAAATAATAAAATTCGTAAGTAGGAAACGTTTTGACTGCTTTAATTCAAAACTTTATTTTCTAAATTTTTGAAAATATCGTATATTAAATACCGCTTCTAGCCACACCATGGTTTTTGATATCCTATAGAATAAAACTTAAATTCGGTGACAAATATTGCTCTCCCTTCCAGAGAAGAGTGGGAAATGGGTGATGTGAACAGAAACACAGAGATAAGAAAGTATGCGGATGGATTTCAGCCACATAATCGAGAGAGAGCTGATGTCCTTTCAGCTAAATTAGATACCAGAATCGCCTATCGACTACCAGCCCACCGAAGTATCTTCCAAGCGGAGATTACAGAAATTAAAGTAAGGCTTCTCGCTCTGAAAACAAGTGTTCTCTCAAAAAATTATATTTATATTTACTTAGGATTTCATCAAAGCTCGTGAAAGACTGCCGTGATCTATTATGCTATTTCACGATAAACCTTCAACGGGTTCCAGGACGTAGTGGTACCCCTGGTAACTGTTAAACAAATGAACTAGCCAAGGCCAGCACCGTCCTACAATTAGACTCTGAAAAAGGAGGAATTTATATGCCTCTAGCTAATTTTAGATATTTAATCGACAAACATGAATATACATAGCGTATAGGTGGAGTCAATCTCGTAATTTGTTCAACAAGCAGGTAAACGTGATATGAATGGAATATGGGTGGCACATACCGATTGTCAATATTCAAAAGAGCTTAACAACTGTAGTAGGATTACTAACAGGTCTAATTGGCAGACACGCTAGCAGACTTTTATAGAACCTTAAAGAGAAAGAAGAAGAAGAAGAAGAAGAAGAAGAAGAAGAGAATAGAACATCTGCTATGCGAAGGCAAGACTTTGTTCAGTAAAAAAATTGAGATTATCGGTCGAGGGTTTCTTGACTATATCTCGGAGGCTTCACACATAAAACTTTTTATTGATGAATTTCTTCAGAAGCACAGGGTGGTTCAGAGAGGATATACTTAATAGAGTGTGGGAATTTTAGTGGCGGTGGTTTCACAATGAGCCTCCTAATGGCTAAGGTCATCACACATCCGATTTAACTATTAACCATCCTAAAGACTCGTTAAACTTATTTAATAGTTGAAGCAGATTGGTAAAGGGCTTAAAGTGAATAACAATATTTATTCCAAGAAATTCAAATTGATCATGACCAAAGTAAAAGCGCAAAATTATGGTACTAACTCATGGTATGTTAACCTGTAGAGTCTGCTCATCGTTCAAGTACTTTTCTGAAATTTCTGGAATAATAAAATTAATTGTGAGACCCTGCAGCTTGTCTCAGCCCTGATCGAACGGTATTGTGTACTTTTTTTGTCTTTAAAACAAAATTTCAGAATAAACTGAAATTTTATAAAAGTTCATTTCGGATCGTCATATCTAAATTTTGAATTTCATACAATTAATCACATCCATGGAACGCTGAGCTGTACGAGCTTTACGACGACATTGACATAGTTCTGCGAATTTAGAGACAGCGGCTACGCTGCCAAGATTCCAGGCTTCCACAGAGAGTATTCGACGTAGTACCCTCAGGAGGAAGCAGAGGAAGAGGAAGACATCCACTCTGTTGGAAAGGCAGAAGGACCTGGCTGCACTTGGAATCTCCAATTGGCGCCAAACAGCGAAAAGGAAGAACGACTGGCCCGCTGTTATAAACTCGGCTATAACAGCTTAAGCGGTGTCTACGCCAGTAAAGAAATAGAAGAAGAACCACATTCAATGACATTTTAAATCAAATTTCTGAAAAACATCAAAACTTTCCTACAGGTCATAGGCGTCAAGCGTTTGTTAAATATTAACTGTCAGCAGCATGAAAAGCGCAACACTACGCGACAGCGAATAAAGTACGTACATGTCAGCACTACACACACCACACACACACACATAACGAGTTGGTCATCATTATGCCGGCCATCAACGGCAAATGTCAACGCCAAACAAACTGGCGACAAGTGAGAGTGCCTGCAACGTAACGCCCAACGGTATTATTTTTGCACTCGCCGACAAACGGACACACGACCATTGTTTTTGTAAGCCAAGCCATTTATAAATATGCACATTTGTTGTCATGCGGGTGTATGTGTGCACTTGCACGAGTATGCGTGTGACGCATTTGTAGTGTTGACGGAACACTTCACGACGCATATCAAAGCGCGAGCGCACAGCAAGGGCCAACGAGTAGCTCTTTTCCCGCTAGTGACAGTGGGTGACTGAAAAAAGGACACAACTATATATGAATATACATACATACATGTATGTATATGTGTGTCTATGATGGCGCTTTGGAGTGGACAAAACTGTTGCCAACAAACTGCGACAAGTTTCGCACAGTCGGTCCTCAGTCCGCAGTCCGCAGTCCTGAGCGATCAACCAGCATTCGCCAGCCGCCAAGCGCCCACAAGCCGCATTAAAACAAAGAAAGGCCGCCGCTACCTCGCAGCCAACAAAAAGGACATTCGAGTGATGAATTGTTTGTTGTTATTTGCAGCAAGTAACCGCACACAGCCAAGTGGCGAGCAGCGAAAGTACACAAAAATGAAACTGAATAAACGAAATAAATTGTTGGAATGCCGCCGCTTTCGTTTGAGGCGCAGCAGCTTGGCTTGGAATTTAATTTTTGTAGTAAATTTTGCATAAACGAAGAAATAAATAAGAAAAAACGTAATCTGCGGCCTTCGTAAATTCAAAGCTTCCGCACAAGAACTTGATTTTGATCGATCAGTTTGCATGGCAGCTATGTGTTAGAGTGGGCCGATTTGAACAATTTGCTCGGAGATTGTAGCATTTGCTTTAAAAACAATATATGCCAAATTTCGCGCGAATATCTCTTCAGAAGAATAAGTTTTCCTTCCAAGCTCTGGATCCCGATTGTTCATTTTGCATGGCAGCTATATCTTATGGTGATGCGATATAAGCGATTCCGAGAAATAAGCAGTTTCTTAGGAAGCAAAATACACGTGCAAAATGTCAGATCGTTATCTTAGAAACTGAGGGAGCTCTTCTCGGATGTGCAGACACACCGATAAACATGGCTAAAAAACTTTGTTCGTCCAGATGCTTATTTATATATAAGTTTACTTTATAGAGTCTCCGACATTTCCTTCTGGGCGTTACAAACTTCATGGCGAACTTAATATACTCTGTACAGTGTGCGATTAAAGAAAAAGAGCGGGCGAGAGTTGAGAGAAATATAAACGGTTTAATGATATGTAAATATTTTAAGTAGTGAGGAATTGCTAGAAAGGGCGGAGTGTCCACGAAGTGGCACGAGCAAAAACAACAAACCACGTGCGCTCACTGCCATCCACTGTGCCGAGTAGTTTGTTGAGTCGCTGGGGTTTGAAGTGGAAAATTGTTAAATGACGTGAATTTGTAGCGCATTTGTCAGACTTTGACCAAAAAACAAAAAAAAAATATATGTAAACTACAAATTGCAGATTTCGGCAAATAGCCGAACCAAAATAGAAATTTAATTAAAATGCACTTTGAAGCGTGAATTGGCACATTAGAGCGGCTCTCAACTGCGCCAATATAATTTAACACTCAAATCTTGTACCTTTTTTGTGCAACAAGTGTGTATATATGTATGCACATACAAGTATATATATATAAAAGATCCATTTATTTACATTATATTCAATTACACACACATGCGCCTTCAAGTGCTTCGAATTTACTGAGGTCCGGCGCTGCTGTCTCAAAAAGGGGACACATGTTTACAATTCGTTGGTCATTAATAAATTTTGCTGCCAATACTTGAGCACCGTTATCAATCATTCGCGTGGCAATGCTATTAAATTGCCTGAGGGTGCACACCTTTGGAGCTTTCTTTATTTGCTGTAGTAATACCGTTATTACTCATTTGGCGTAATGTTGAACATGACAAGTACAGACGGCTACATTACATACTATATATACACTTATTTCTTTGGCAGTTTCTAGAAATATTAATAACGCACTTGCTTCTACAGGGTGATTCGAATAGCATTTTTTTAAAGCAGCCTGAGATTTGGTTGGTTAGCAAGACTTTTCATAGGAAGGCAGTGATGTAATGTGGGAACAATGATGTTGTGTGTTAAAATACACCTGGCTAGAGAACTATTTCCTTTATCCAGTATTGCTTTCTAATGTCATATGTAAAACTAATGATATGTAGGAACTGCTGTTTGGACAAATAGTTTCGTGTTAGTCTGATATTCGCTAAAAGAAAATATTCTTCCGCTCTGAGACCAATAAACCACCTACTTGCTTTAGAATCATAGTACAAAAGTAAACTAGCGGCATATTTCAAGCCATTATGCGTGTCATTCTCCAATTCCTCGTCGAAATGCTTGAACGAGTCATCGAAAATTAGAGTTGATGGACCATTTAAGACGTAGCCATGACCAACATTGGAAAGATATAATCTGCAACAACTATTTGACAAAGAACGTTCTCTCGAATGATGATAATGATTCACCATTAAACTTGTAGTTTCTGTATTTTTTGTTTAAAAAAGTAGGGAACCTCCAAATGGATCAACCTTTAATTAACCAAAAAGTTTGAAACGGCTTAAAATTCATTGAAGAGAGCAAACTACCGCTTGACGTTGGATTTATTGGAAAAAAGATGTCTTCATTTTCAGATTTACCTTATGTAGTCTATGAACCCGTTGTTAAGACATAGTTGGTCGAAGACAATTTTTAAATTTTTAAACAAAAAATTTTAAGGTTATACAAATGTTATACTAAGATTAAGTTATAGTTATTAGTTGAATCTTGTGAACTTACCAGTCATTTCCGGTTTTGGATACATTCTGTCGCTTTCTACCAATTTGGTGTGGTTTGGGTTCGGCGACCATATTGACATCTGAAATTAAAAAAAATATGGAAAAATTAAATATTTAGGTATAAACGTACATTCGAAAAGAAAACTACAAAATTTGCGCCTGGAAATGCAAACAGATGTGTATATGAGGTATCATTTAACAGGAATAAATCAGTCCTAATATACATATACTATGGTGCCGAAACCCTGATGATCTGACTTGTTTTAACAACAAAAACGCGATTTGAAATCAATGAGATGCTACGATAGATCCATAAAGTCGTTCGATGGTTATATAAACTTACCACTGAACATACTGAAGTTAACCAATAAAGACTCCTAGCTTATTAGGATAGAATAGAACTTAATCGATGTTTGCACTGACACGAAGGTCTGTTGTGTCATCTTCCCTATCACACGACAGAATTACGCTGATACGATCCCTATCCTAATATATGGTTCCAAGAGGCTTATTATGCTAAGCAATATTTACTTGCAAAACATCCAACAATCTTTAGGCCCTAAAAATCTACTCAACTTACGATTTCTTTTCAGTTTGGTCAATCAAAATGTACAGTTTTTTCTGACTCTGTGTACGCCACGCCACGACAACACCTTTAATATCTCTTCAAAATATGTGAATGGCGTCTTCCGGTGCCTCTCTAGTAGAAATGAGTCTGCCTGTTGTCTGTTGTCTTATCATAAATAACTAGCAATGTAAGAACATCTAAAGTAATCTAAAAATAGTCTTAATTGGCCTCTAATCATCCACTAAACTGTTTCGAGTGAGTCCACCAAAACGCTTTCTTTCATTTATATTTCATTTCATAAAAACCCGAAATAAAATCAAGATATTCTTAAAAATTATTACACGTTTCTTAGAAATCCCCCTACATTTTCATTAATTTCTGATTAAAAAAAAGCTATAAGAGAAAAATATGGCCAGAAAACAGTTTTTTAATCAATCTCTAGAGATGTTCGAAAAAAAATACGAGCCAAATTGAAACAACTTCCGCCACGCAGAACACAGTCATTTGTCTTAATAAAAGTCGCAGCCGATTTTTCAGACCATTTACCATTCGCCAGTAGCCGTTCGGTACTCATCTCGCCTAAGTTAGTGAGCTTGACTGTCAAAAATATTCAAAAACATTTCCACACCCATCCATAACCAGTGAAAAGGGTGTGACAACCGCAGAAGCGGCAACAAAAAAAATTTAAGTAATATTCGCCCGATGTTGTGTACGCCACGCCACGACATGCCACTCATCATAATTCATAGAGTCTGCAGGCCGTTGCCCAAACACCACCCTTCTGCTTTCTTCGTTTCTGTCTTTTTTTAGACTCGCTGTGACAGCCGACGCGCCCACTCGTTAAAGAACGACGGGTGCCTGCTAGCGAATACTAAATCTTACATAGCGAACGCCGTAAATTTTGAAAGTTTTTTTCAATTTTCTTTTAACGGCACTTCACATGCGGCTAAACGGGTGGACGCACATCGCCCACACTCGCTGACAAATACAACTACAAATTGCCAGCAGGACTGTCAGCTTGGCTGCCGGCGAACAGCCACATTCTTTCGTGCCACTCAATCACTGCTCTCGCAGAGCGAGCGGCTGGGGAGGAGCATCAGCAGTGGCGGGTGAACGCGCTGCCGCCTGTCTGCTTGCTATAATTAAGATTAAGGATAAGAAATAAGAAGGATTTCCGGACGACTTTAAGAGCTAAGCGGCAAAGCGGTTTAAATGTGCCCGAACCGTGGTGGGAGTAACTCGGTAAGTTGGTCTGTGTTGATGATGACTTTTACTACATTTCTTATTGTTGTTGTTGGCATTCCATATAGCGCGTGAGCACTTGGTTTGAGGACTTCGGTGACGAGACGGACTTAGGGTGTGCTATGACGTCTGTAAAAATACAGAAATCTCAAGCAATTGTAGAGCCTCTTCCTCTACTCCAGCTCTATTCCTTTCTATCTCTCTCTTCGTTTCATTGTCTTTATCAGTTGACTGCGCGCATAAATGGAGCGTGTCAACCAGAGTCGTTTAAGGCATTGCATTGTCCGCTGCGTACATTAAAGTCGAAATAAAGCTGAAGTTGAGGAATTTTGTGGTGGCAAAAGCAACAGTTGGCCGTTGCGAAAGCAGGGTAGATGAGAGCAAGATTTCCTCCGTAGTTAAATAAAGAAAATTTACTTAAAATCACTGACTCATCCCTTTTATTCAATTTACTTTCCATCGAAGCGCATTTTTCCGATTTTCACGTGACTAATTGAATTCCATAAAATGCTGGAGCAAACACCCAACATGCCAACGTTTAAGGTGGAGAGTGGCACTGCCAGTGCCAATTTTCATTTTTCCACAGGTGGTTGGCCCGTGTCGTCCGTAACGAGGTGTCTGGAGTACGTGTGTAACTTATGATGTGTGGACTGTTGCATATGCTGAAATATGCTAGTGAGAAGTTGACAGATGAGTCGAGTTAGTATGAACTTGTTTGCAATCTTGGCAAAACAAAAAAATTATTTTCGCTATTTAAGATTACAAAGCAGATGACTTTCTTCTATTTCCTTTATTCAAATATCACCTTCATGGAGGTCGTTATAGGTTCATAGAGACCGTAACAAAATGTTCTTTAACAGTGGTATACGGAATTTGTCTTATATCTGTGATAGAACTTCAACAGATGATAGAAGGAGAGTTCAAAAATATCTCTTTGTTATACAAAAACAAAAACAAAACCCGGAATTGGTTCCTGATTTTCTCATTTCTTAATCATTAAGATTCAATTGTGTCGTTTTCTTCTTCTTTGGCGTTACAACTGTGGGGTGATCTGGGACGCGAACACAAAACGAGCGTTTCGCTAGAACCGTCGAGACCACAGTTCGTGGCTCCATATTCTTCAGTCCTCATTGCTCATGCGGACGGCTGTAACCTAGCACAGAACAGTTCTCTTTTTCTTCTTTCTTGCAAGCGCATACATCGCTTGGTGTCAAACGGCACGGAGGGGTCCTTCCCGACCCTGACGGAGCTTTCATTATTGGTCAACGGCAGTTTACACATCCGTATTAGTTTTGCGGGGATACTAAATTCAGACATAGCGTCATAAAGGCAGCTCCTTTTCGTGCTGTGAAGATTTGGCGCATGGTGAATATCTGATCAGTTGTTGACTTTCCATTCCTGAAACCACGCTGATAAGGTACAATCAGTTTGTTGACGGTGGGATTTAATTTTTCACACAATACGCTCGATAAAACCTTATATTCGATGTTGGGAAGGCTTATCCCACAGTGGTCTTCCTTTTTGTGGAACAGACTCCAAATGCTTCCTCATCTCCGTGCGGTATCGTTCAAGTTTTCGCGACGTATACTAGGATTTCTTCCTATTATTTTTGATAAGATACTTATAGACCGTAATTTGTTTGGTCTCAATTGCCTGTCGATCCCAAAGTAGTACCTGTTAGTAAGAATTATTCTACGTTCGATGACCAGGAATAATAAATTGTTAGTGGTATTTATGCTGGTTCAGAGATAGAAAAAACTCTTCACTTTTTCACATACATTCAACAGTAACATGTGGACTTCGCGGGGAATCTTTGTACGTGGCCACAGGTACTTTGGCTTGACCCGTTCTTTAGAGAATTCTTTTCGAGCCGCAAAATGTCCACAGCACTTATTTCTCTTAAATGAAATGATAGGTCTCACGTTGAAGAGTTCAAATAGTTGAGCGTCCACTGTACATGCTACTTCATATGCCACAAATAATCACAATCATATACATACATATGTGCGTACACACACATACTCACATGCTCTGCTCTGCCATTTTTTATGCAAAAAGTGCGCGAGCAAAAGTTGTTTGTGCAACGCTGTTAAGTGCATTAAGATGTTCTCACTGAAATCGCATATTTTCTGCATTGTTAAAAATAAATTCGCACCTCAGCACACAAGGCGCATACCACTGCCGCCATATGAATGCATTTACATCTGTATGTATGAGTATGTGTGACAATGGTGCAACAGCTAGCAGAAGGCAACGCACTTACCGGTCCAACCAGCCGGCAGCTTTACTAACTATATTCATATATAAACCTTGCTCGCACGAGAGCTCGTAGACATATTTATATATATACACACAAATATATATAAATGTATATATGTATAAATATGTCGAGAACAGGTGAAAGTATATGTATGTATGTAATGATTTTTTTTCCGCAGGAGCCAAAGCCAGAGCCAGACTGAAACACTCATCTTTATGCGCGAGAAAATGAGTGCAGTTTTATATACATATGTGCATGTGTGTGTATATATGTACATATCTGTATCTTTATATGTAGGTGTGTATAAGAATGTGTACTCTTAATAAAATTTTTAAACGTTAATGAACTCGTTGGATGCTCACTTGTGAAGTTATATACTCTCATACATATGTATATACATATTGTACATATGTAGCTCACGCATTCGCCATCCAGCAACAACAACAACAATAAGGAGTAACAATTTGCCAGTATTGAAATTTCGTTAAGTGCACATTATTGCCACATTTAAACGAAGTGCAACGAAATAGGCTGCGAAAGGTTCATATTTTCGCCGCTCGTTGCTTTCTTTTTATTGCCGGAAGAAGTGAATCACGGTTCATTTGCTTTGAACTTATGACACAACAATCTCATTTTCATCTGCAGTTGAGATGGGTTTTTAAATATATGAAATATTACGCTTAAAAGAGCCGAAAGCCGTTTTTTTATTAGTAAGTAAGTAATAGGCTTATTGTAATTCCTGAGAAATTTCAATATAAATTTCGAAACTATTATTTTGAGAGTCCTTGAACTACAATTCCACAGAGCAGTAATGTCTTATGCGTACAGCAGACGTTCCATTACCCGACAGTGAGGAAGTTCGAATAGCAACTTCTTTTCTGAAGAACAACAAAGCGGTGGAAAACTGTGGACTGTCTGCCGAGCTATTCAAACAGGGTGGCAGGGAGCTGATAAAGAGCATGCACCAGTTTTTTTGTAGAATATGGTCGGGCGAAAACATGCCCGACAAGTGGAGATTAAAGGTGCTGTGCCCTATCGGCAAAAAGGGAGACTCGAAAATCTGCGCCAATTACCGTGGGAAAAGCCTCCTTAACATCGCATATAAGGTACTGTTTGAAAGTTTGAAACCCACCGTCAAAAAACTGACTGGACCTTATTAGTGTGGTTTTAGGCCTGGAAAATCAACAACTGATATTTACTATGCGGCTAATCTTGGAAAATAACCGAGAAAAGACCACCACTTCCTCGATTTCAAAACTGCTTTTGACAGCTCGAAAATGAGCTGCTCTTTTGACACTCTGTCTGAATTTTGTATACCCGCAAAACTAATACGGCTGTGTAAACTGACGTTGAGCAACACCAAAAACTCCGTCAGGATCGGGAAGGACCTCTCCGAGTTGTTCGATACCAAACGAGGTTTCAGACAAGGCGACTCCGTATCGTGCGACTTCTTCAATCTGTTGCTGGAGAGCTGAATAAATCAGGTACCATTTTCTATAAAAGTGTGCAGCTGCTGACGTATGCTGATGATATCGATATCATTGGTCTCAACACTCGCGCCTTTAGTTCTGCTTTCTCCAGACTGGATAAGGAAGCAAAGCAAATGGGTCTGGTGGTGAAAGAGGGAAAGACGATCTCCTGTCATCAAACAATCAGTTGTCGCACTTGCAACTAGGCTTCCACGTCACTGTTGAAAGTCATAACTTCGAAGTCATGGAAAATTTCATCTGTCTTAGAACCAGCATTAACAGCAACGACAGTATCAGCCTCGAAATCCAAGGCAGAATAACTGTTGCGAACAGGTGCTATATTAGACTGAGTAGGCAACTGAGAAGTAAATTCCTCTTTCGACGAACAAAAACCAACTCTACAGGTCACTCATTATTCCCGTCCTGCTATATAGTGCAGAGGCATGGACGATGACAACAACTGATGAGTCGATGTTACGAGTTTTCGAGAGAAAAGTTCTGCAATTTAATTGTGGTATTTTGCGCGTTGGTCATCGCGAATATCGCATTCGATGGAACGATGCGCTGTAAGAGATATGCGACGACATTGACATAGTCCAGCAATTAAAAGACAGCGGCTGCGCTGGCTAAGTTGTATCGAATGAACGAAAACACTCCAGCCCTAAAAATATTCCACACAATAACCGCCGGAGGAAGCAGAGAAAGAGGAGGACCTCCACTCCGTTGGAAAGACCCGGTTGAGAAAGACCTGGCTATCCTTGGAATCTTCAATTGGCGCAAAACAGTGAAAAAGAAGAATGACTGGCGCGTTGTTGTGAACTCGGCTATAATCGCGTAAGCGGTGTCTGCGCCAGAAAAGAATAAGAAGAATAACAATGAAAATAATTTTCAATTATTCGAGTAAAGATTGAAATAACTCCATTTCATAGAAAAATCTAATATCATTTCAACAAAATTTACTTTAGACTGTAACTCCTTAGAATGCTAAGCAACTCTGATAACTGACATAAAGTTTGCAACAGTATTGACTTTCGCAACACTTAACACTCCAGCATTAAGTTATAACCCAAACATATACCATAGTTCGTCGCTACTGATTTGGCTTTGAAGACACGTCCTTCGACTTACTCTTACAAGCTCGTTTCAAAAATTTAAACCATTATCAAGTTTTTGCTGGGATAACCAATAGACCATAATGCAATCGATTCGAGAAGAAACCAAAAAATTGCTTACTGGTGCTATTGACTCAAACATTTCGAAGTTGAATTATGTTTTGAATACTTCTATACTTTTGCTTGTAATCCGATAGCTCCCACTATGGAAGCTCCAAGTATGGCACTTAATCTTTGTAGAAAACAGATATGGTTGAGTGGTTTGAGTTGGGACTTCAAGTCTCCTGGTCTATAATATTTAGGAAATATTTGAAGCGAAACTGTTCAGAAATTACCACTGAATTTTCAATAGATATTCGACAACTAAGAAAAGTTTTGTAAGGTACTCAATTTATCGGAAAACATCAAGACATGAAGCCGTTGTAAAAGCATGGACTCATCGAAAACGTATCAAAGAAATATGTATATGTATAAGCTTCTAGTAAATTTATAGTGTTTTGTCATCCTTTGAGTTCAATAATAAAACCTAACATTTTTGACGCAAAAACAAGTTTTGTTCGTTGCAGAAACTTACAAAAACACCAACTTCCGCTTGTCAACAAAAACATAATGAAAGAAATGTCAGAAACAGTAACATTAGAGGATTTCGCTTTCAGCGAGATCGCAATCGGGACACGGAGAGCGCAATGCAAAGCTTGAGTAGCTTAGACTGACTTTGAGTTTATCTAAATACTCGTATCTAACGCAATTCGTATTTAAATGCAATTTTAGAAAATTCAACAGCAGACAACTGGCCCACACGCTTGCCTGCCCACTACCTTGCTTGCTTGAGTGAGTCGGAAAAGAAAATTCGCGGAGTTGTTAGTGAAACTTAGGTGCATCCGCTTTGCGGCCAATACCCCGGAAATGAAAGAGAAAATTATCGCTGTTTTAACAGCAACTTGAAAGGATTGAATGAGGGCAAGAACAAGCAGTGTAGAATATAAAAAATTAAAATAAAATAAATTTTCTAGCTAACGGTTTGCGAAGAAGTCAAAGAACTGCTTGCGTCGCGAAGCAAGGATTAGTGTTGCATAGTTACATATATATGTGTGTGTGCGGGTGTTGAAAGGAATTTTGAGCGGCAAGCGAATGAAAGAGACCGCAGACGCGCCGCCGACACATGGAAGGTTAAGAAATGCGCTAGCTGGAAGTTGACCCAAAAGTGAAGAAATAAATGAATAGGAAGAAGCCCGCTATGTAGTAAAGTGGCAAAGTGCCTTCGCCGTCGACGTTGTTGCACAGTCAGTGAAGCCATTAAAAGTGGCAGTTACAAGAAACAGATTAAGCAGTAAAAGTTTTAGACGGCCAATTGGCCGTCTGTTTTCGCCACAAACTAGGTTAGCTCGTTGGAACTTTCGTATTGTGCGAGGTTAGCGTATTTCAGGAAACTCGTAAATTAAATTGAATTTAGTCTTAGTACATAATATGTACTTGTATTAATGTTTTTTAAGAAGTATAAAAATTAAAATGGATACCATACTTTCAACGTTTAACTCGCACTTGCCTAAAACCAACAAATGATTAAGTAGAAGATCTCCAGTTTCCAATACATAAGTTAAAGCCTTAATATTTTGTGAAAAAGCTTAAATAAAGTTATGGTATAAGTAATACATTCAGGGTAAACCGGATAGGTCCACATAAAAGCGCAGTTTCGGAGGAACGCACCATGAGCCCACAGACCAGTGATCCATTAAAAAACAGCCACCAAACACACACTAATTTTGCATACGGATACAAAACTTCAAACGAACCTTCATGGATGGGTTTGTCCGGGTCAAATTTGATCCTCATCTCTAACGTCAAAAATGATAAAAATTATGACAACTTCTGGTTAAAGAAAGGCCTACATAACTGGCAATCAAGATTTTCATCCCAACATTAATGGTCAACTAGGTAGAAAAATTGCATGGATTGCTGATGCTACACTAAAGGTTAATGTAAATAGAAGATCACAGCCAAAATACTTTGGACAATTTCACTAACATCTTTCTTGTCTCTTTTGCTCTTTCTTACTCTGATATTCTTCCCACTTTCTCTCTCTCTCTCTCTCTCTCTCTCTCTATGTTGTGAGGTACTACTCATAGGAGAGAGGACTCGCATTGGCTTATGAAAATTAAGTTAATTCTAGAGAAGGAACTTAAACCTCTTAGTATGTTTCTAGAAGCAAACCGATCTGTTACCTTCATCCCTTGGTTCCAACTTAGTCAATACTTCCATCTATTGGATCTACGTTGGAATCACTTTAAGCGGTTTGGCCACTGGGTACAAATCATGTGCAGATTCATTTTCATTTCATTTCGTGATATAATCATTTTCTGCTTTCTGCAGACTGGATAAGAAAGCGACGCAAATGGGTCTGGTTGTGAACGAGGGCAAGACGAAATATCACATATAACAATAGTTGAGCCGGAGGTGGGCATATACGGATCCCTTAATTGAGATAGTCAAGCTATTTGCGAAAACTAGTGAACAACTTCCATAAGGACTAAAAAGTGGCCGATAATCAATGAGTCTCACCATCAACCAATACTGAATTAATTAGACATAAAATTAACGAAGTTCCTAAATGATTCCAAACAGCCGAATCATAAAACCATTCCCACGATAATTGGATCTAAGTAATCGGAACGGACCCGGATTTTTATCCGGCCAAGGACTGTCAATTTGGAACCATTTCTTGAAATAACTTCAGAAATATTTGCAGCAGCTACAACAACAACATTCGAATCATAAAACTACAAGGTGCTTTCCAAAGTAAGCAGGACTTTTTGAATCTAGCGCCTCCTGGTGGCGCCATCTATATGTCGGCTGGTGCGTTAGAATCTGCTATCTTTATCGATTGTCCAGTGAAAATTTCATTTCATCAATTGGAAGTGCAGTTATTGCGTTAAGTGCCAGTATGTTTGTGTTATCGGTGCGAAAATGAGAGCAGAGTGTGTGAGTGGTTTCAACGTTTTAAAAGTGGTCATGAGTATATAAATGACGATCAATATGTGGGCCAATCAAAATCCGTGAACACCGGAAATTCCATCGAAACTGTGCGTGAATTCAACGAAAATCAGCTGAAATCATCATTGAAATTCATGGAAATGGAATTGAACATCTCATAAACATCGATTTATTGCATTTTGACCGAACATTTGGGCTTACGAAAGGTGTGTGCACGGTTTGTTCCGCACCAATTGACTGACGACCAAAAACCGTCTGATCGATCGACGCTTGTGACTGATTATTTGACCAAAAATCACATTTTAACCATTAACTACTCTCCATATTCAACTGATATGGCACCGTGCGACTTCTTCCTTTTCGGAAAAATGCATTCGCCCCTGAAAAGAAAACGTTATCTAGACGTAGAGGCCATTCAAAAGGCCTGCACCGGCATACTGGCGGCCATACCGGACAACGAGCTAAAACACTCGTTCGACATGCTTTTGGAGCATGCAAAAAGCTGTATTGAAGCAAAAGGAGACTATTTTGAATAAAATAAATTGATTTTGCCGAAAACCCATTTGTGCTGTTGTTTTTTTTAAGTCCTGTTTACTTTGGAACGCTTCTTGTAAGCAAATGTTTCTTCTTTTCCAAAGGGATTCAATATTTCTCACTGGAAAACTCTTTAGGTTTCAGAGTGCTGTCGTATTTATTATTTTTCCATTATTATTTGCTAAGCTTTCGACTCACCCAAAGTCTGACTTAGAACAGTGCGTCCATCTTCGCCGTGGCAAGCGTTACGTGCATCAAAGGGATTTGTGAACTGCACGAAAGCGTAACCCTTATGCATCGATATGCCTGTAAGCAGACAATGAAAGTAAAAAAGTTATAAAACTTACATTACAAGAAATGCAATTAAATGTAATATTCACTCGCTCACACTCTCTGCCTGCACTTACCCGCCAACCGACCATAAATCTGGAACATACGTTCCACATCCGTTTTCGAGCACTGGAACGTATTCAAATTGCCCACAAAGATGCGCGAATTCACCGCCTGCGGATCCTGCGAGTTCGTCTGATTAGACAGCTTTGACAGCTTCATGGTGTCGCCGACGCTGAGGAAATGTGACGACGACGTCGTGTGATGCTTGTAGAAGCTGTTGGTGGGACTGCTGGCGGCGCTGTTGCTGCTGCTTAAGCTGTGGTTGGCCGTCAGAGCGGCTGCCTTGCTCGCGTATGCCAACGTCTCGGCGTCACAGGTGTGGCCGGCGGTGTAGGTGTGTGCGCCGCTGTGCGGGTGCGGTGAGTAGAGGTGAGTCGCCGGCGATGGCAGGAGCACAACCTTCTGCTGCGTATGCGGCTGCTGCTGCTGCTGCTGCTGCAACTGGTGCGGATGGTGGTTGTGCTCGGGGCACGTGGGCGCAAAATATAAAAACGCAATGATGAAAACTTAACGGTAAACCAGGCGAACGAAAAACGATGAAATTGTTGGAATTTCAAGTGTGCGTCACACAATTGTGCTTATGTATGTGTGTGTGTGTGTGTGTCCTTACGAAATTCCAATGCGCTGATGGATTTATTTCTGGAATTTCAACTTAAGTATTTTTTGCTCGTATTTCTTGGGACGAGACGAGCACTGGGCACCGGAGCTCAACAACCGCCCGCAGTATTACTGGAATAAAGCGCCTTAGCCCGTATAACCTAGGGCGTAACTGGCGCGCGTTATGCAACGAAGTGTTTGTGTGTGTGGCAGTTTTGGCCGAAGTTGTTTATTCTTTGTCGGCTTTCTGCTCAAACGCCTGGGATTAGGCTTGAGTACGTGCTAGTGCGCTTATTTGTTTGCGTAAATGATTTGCTGCCTTCGATCTCGCTGCTCTCTGCTTTTTGTTGTAGTTGAGTTTTTTTGCTCTTTTGCAGAATATACGCTCGCTGTGGCTGATTGGGAGGGTTACCGCATCGTTTGCGCGCCTGGCATTGTCCGGCAGCAAAGTTGCACAAACACTCTTACACAAACAAATGTATTTTTGCTGCTGTCGCTGTTGGTTACGTCGGCGACTTAACGTGGCTGATTGTTATTTTCGTTGTTGTTGTTGTTGTTGATGGCGTAACCGCAGTTATTGATAACAATCGGCGCACAAAAACCGTACACAATGGATTAAAAAATCTGCAAGCAGAAAAAAGATTACATGGAAAGTGAGTGGCAGAGGCTTATGAATCGGACTTCAAAAAAAATCAGTTAAATTGAGAATATGGATAAAAATGAACTGACAAGAAGATGTAAATAAGTCCATCATATAACAACAAGTTGCATTGTTTTGTATGCTTGTGAGTGTGTGTGTTTGTGTTGGTGCGCGGATTAACGTTGGCATTGTGATGTATGTATGTATGTGACTATGTTCATGTAAGCGTATAACCACCGCGCTCCTCACACTCGCTTTTACATTCTCTTGCATTTGCTCGTTTGTGCGCCTAAAAGCACACCATGCCATCACTCCACTTAGAGCGACGCGCATTTATATTCTCGCGCCGACTTGTCGGTTATAATTGATTTTTCGTATTAAAATGCGATTTTCAGCATTAAAAATATACAACACGAAATGCATGGAAATTCAATTAATTTAAGTAGCTTAAATTTTGATTGATTGTTTTTTATTAAAAGTGGACTTTGCGGCTGTGCGAAAGGGCGCTAAAGAACTTGTGCCGGAAGAAAAAATAATCATTTAAAAGGCAATTGTGAGTTTTCATCTCAATGGATTTTAACTTTTTTGTGGTGTAGTAAGAGGGAATTATGTACCAACGTGAAGCTTGAAGTTATGGAGTAACATCAGAAGGAGAGGCTGTTGGATTTTTGTGTTATCAATAAAACATTAATTGATACTTAAAAGGTCAAAGTATGCTTTGTACTGATTGCTAATCAGACCTTATTTCATAATGATTGAAAACGGGCATAAATTCCGTAGTAAGATGAGTTCTTAGCGATGCCACGTGGAGTCCAAAGGATTTGTAACCTTCATGAATCTGACATAAGTATGTTTAATGCTTGCATTTTAAGGGGCTAGGTTAGGTTAGACGGTTGATCTAAAATAGTATCCCACTTGAAAAACTGAGACAGCTGATACATTGTTATACCTAAATCATACTCAATGGTGGTAATGGTTCAAAAGATGCTAAAAAATCGCTCTAAGGCTGCTACAAAGTTGCTGAGGCGGCTAATATCTCTCCGGCCATTTCATTCGGTTAGCCGAGATGCTTGAAGCTCAGTCTTGTAAAAGTTTGACAATGGAAAATAAAACTTCTTCTATGCAACTACGATAGTTAACGTCCGATTGGACAAGGTTAATGTCCGGTATGTTTTACGTGAGTACCTGTCATCGATGACTTTACCTCACGATGCTCAAAGAAAATAAGATAAGATCAATATGATGCTTTGGACGGCGCCTTGAAAATGTAAGACATTTTACAGTATCAATTAGTAAGTAGTGTGGAATGAACACACTAAGTAGCTTGTTAGGGTTGGAGGCTCACCCAAAACCTCTGCTTTGGATCCGGCAGCCGGTTGCAATGTAACTCCACATTTAACTGGAAGTATTCGGGTATTGAACCACAACCACCGCGATATTCCCCGAAGGCCCATGCCGCATGAGTAGGTTGAAGCGAACTCCAAGGGCTTCTGCTCCGGTGGTACCAGAATTAAGTCTCCGGTCAGACTTCATAATCGAAACTACTACCACTTCAGCCTCCATACTGCTGGTGACCAGGAATTGAATCTCTACATCTCATCGAATACACACACCATTCACTCTGAACCTAACTTTGATCTTCAGCTAATTGTCTTCGCCGTCTAAATACTCCACGCGCAAACCTATCAAACAGCCCCAGTGGTTCGGTATTCAGACTAGTGGAGATAACACTACTAACGTCTAAACGTCCGTCGGTAAAGTTAATTCTAATACCTTCAATATCCCTGATGGCCGAGTACGTTGGGTACTCCGCCACCACAGAACCCAATCTTCATATCGCATCCCACACAAACACCCTGACCCATGGATAGGTGCCTCTGAAGCCGAAATATAGATGCATTGAGAGGTCCATGCCCGGTATGCAAGAAACCCAGACTGAACTGAACAGTCTGCGTTACCTTTGGAAAATGTTAATTAAGAACTTTAACGATGCGTCGAAATGAACTTTGCTAAGATCAGTGGGTCTCCTACGTTTCGCACTATGCCAGAAGAAGCTCACGCCACAGGTCCAGAGAACACAAGTGGACAGCTGAGATGCAATTCGATTTTAATTTAATTGATACAAATTGAGCTCTCTGGCGAGCTCATTGTCTTTGCAGTTTTCTGCGTTTGGTGCAAGCCGAAAATGCAGCGTTCATTAGAGCAGAGGTACGTGATTAAATTCTGTGAGAAACTCGGTAAATCCGCAACAGAGACGTTTGATAGGATCAAGCAGGCTTACCCAAATGTTGCTTTAGTAACAAATGATGTGTTTCGGTGGCACCAGGCCTTTTTGGAGGGCCCGGAAGAGGTCGCTGATGAAGACCGGAAGAATGAGCAAATCCAAAGTGAAAATGATGCTCATTGTCTTTTCTAACATCAATTTCATCGTCCACCATGAATTTGTTCCTTCTGGAAAAACCATCAACGCCAAGTTTTACGTAGAAGTCCTCAACAGACTCAAATGATGGATGAATCGGGTCTGACAAGACATTGCAGCCGATTGGAAGTTGCACCACGACAACGCCCCGGCTCACACCGCCTTGTGAACCTAACCAAGGCCGGCATCCCAACGCTTCCGCAGTCGCCCTACAGCATAGATGTGTACCGCCACCCCCCACGGATTTTTTTCTTGCCTGAAAAGGCCGATGAAAGGGGATCCAAGCAGCATGCACCACGGCTCTCAAGGCTATTCCGGAGAATGCCTTCCGTGACGCTTCCAATGCGTGGAAATCACGCTGTCAGTAATCTTTCAGAAAACAGCAGTTACTGTTCAGTTTTTAGATATCACGACAATGTTACATATTTTAGAAGTCTTGGAATATTCTTGATTTATCAGTGCAAGCTCATTCTAACCTAACTAAATTTCCCATTGAAGTTTAAAAAAATGTGTTAGAAATCAGAAATCGAGTGTGTAACCTCAGTTTTTCTACTAATCATTATAAACAATATTTGATATATGTAGAACGGAAGATGATGAGTGAAAAATTTAACTTTAATTTAAACTTTAAAGCTATTGTCCTAATTGGCCAGCTACATACATACATATTTAATATTAACATATATTAAATTCTCATTCTATATTTTAATAATGTCATCCATTATTTGACAGTCGTCATCTCGGGCAACTCTTATCTTAAACCGACTACTTTTCCAGCAAATCTATTGAAAGCATTACAAACTTGCCACTCCCCAGCAACCGCTGCTCAGCAACTGCTACTCAACCCTTCGGCCGCCTACAAAAACTACAAAAACATGGCTTTGTAATGAAAATGGAAATCTAAATAAAGCAAAGACACAACAAAGCATTCATTACAAGGACAATGGGACAAACAACTCACTGTCACTCAGCCAACCATGCAGCCAGGCTTGGCAAAGGCCCGCACGTCTATTGAGGCAGAGCGAGCTACGACGACAGTGTCAATGAAGAATAGAAATGTTTTTGCATAAAGTTGAGAATGCCGGTGGAAGACAGAAGGCGGGACTGTCGGTTGGTCTGTTGAGTTGAGTTGTAGATCTGTGTGTGTGTGTGTGTGTGTTTTTTTGTTTATGTATAGAGCTTGCAGAGTAGTGCACGAGGCATAATCACTAAAGCATTGAGCCATTCACTCACTCTTTCATTCATTCACTCATTCATCCATGCATTTATTTATCCATTCAGTCATTTATATGCGCTTCGACTCTGCAGTCACTCGCTGCTGCCGCTTTTGTTTGCTTATTCAGGCGCGTTTATTGTCATAAATATTTTCATTTCCGAAACAACGCGCAAACAAAAGCAACTTTGCCGCTTCGCTTCGACAACACACACACATACAGTTATGTGAAGGATATGCACTTGTAAACCATATTTGTAGTTATGTATATTTATTTATATTATATAAATATTTATTATATGTATTTATTAGGGTGGGCCAAAATTTTTTTTAAATTTATTTTCCTTAAATACCGTGAAAATATCGTTCGAGATTACGAAACAATGTTTGAGCTCCTAATATTATTGTTAAAAAGTAGCGCATTGCGACTTTTGATTTTCCATAAAAATTATAAAAGAAATATTTTCCTTACTATTTTTTCTTCACCAGATTTCTTTTTCTTTCGGAAAAAATTAAAATAAATTTTAAATCAAAATACAATTTTTCTTTGACCCATTCTCATATATGTACATATATTCTTCTTCTTCTTTACTGCCGTAAACACCGCTTACGTTGTTATAGCCGAGTTTCCTTATACACTTGCATATTCACTTAATTTACGTGCCTTCTATGAAAAAAACTTGAATTCTTTTATTTATTTTTACTCCAGAAATTGCCATCAGCACGTCATTTAAATGGCACATGTGTTGCATGCAACATGGATTTCCTTTATTTTACACACACACACACTTAGCCATCATTCACACATCCCTTTCGTCAATTCATTTGTTTAATAGTATGCCATTTCTCACTAACACTCACATAGTTTATGAGCCATTCATTTCATGCTTGTTAGTGTCGCTTATCTGACAGTTATTTATTTAATTGTCAGTCATAATACCATGACGTTATTGATATGCTGGTTAAATTGTTGACAATGCGTGACAAAGTCACTCAAGTTGGATGAAAATCATTTTCTTCGTAGGTCTAATAGTACAATGTGGACTTATAACAGGTTTGCGGAAGATTGCATAATATTATATATATTTTTTTAAATTAACATGTTATTACTAATATTAATTTGTTAAAAGTATTATTAAATAATTTCACTAATAAGCTAAGAAGTATGAAAAATTTGTCCAAACGACAAATTTATCCATTCCTTTATGATCAAAGTTTTTTACGAAATAAACATTTTTTACAGACTCCAATTTTATTTCATACATTTAGGATCAAAACTTTTTGCGACAGAAAAATTTTTCCAGACTCAACATTTATAGCATACATTTAGGATCAAAGCTTTTTTACGACAGAAAAATTTTTCCAGACTCCAAATTTTATCATACGTTTAGGATCAAACTTGTTACGACAGAAAAATTTTTCTAGACTAAAAATTTATAGCCTAACTTGAGGGTTAAAACTATTTACGAAAGAAATTTTTTTTCCAGACTCCGAATTGATAGCATAAATTTAGGATCAAAACTTTTTACTATCGAAAAAATTTTCCAGACTCAAAATTTATAGCATAACTTGAGGATTAAAGCTTTTTACGAAAGAGATTTTTTTCAAGACTCTCCATGCAACATATGGCATAAAAATGAAATGAAAGAATAGTTGATCAAATTGATCAGAAGGGAGTTATGAAAGTGTTTTGACCGGACGATTGAAAAGTGAATGAACCACCACAAGGGGTTCTCAATGTACTATAAAAAGTATCTGCTCGGAAAAAAATCGTGTTGAATAAACGAAAGCTGTGTAGTAATTTTAATGCCTAGTCTAGCATAACTAATGTCCACAACTCTTACTGCTCATTTAATTTTCATTACGAATTATTAATAATTTTTTGCATTACCATTTTGTTGTCAGCTAAGCTTAGCTCCTTTCTACGCCATTTATGCCATTCTTAAGTCGCATAGCTATTTTTCAACAACTTTTCAGCCATTTTGCGAGTATTTTTCATAGACAATGGCGCTCGAATATACAAAATTTCCTTTTAGCAATATTTTCACGATAAATATTACAAGTACCGTTGCCGCGACAGACTGCAATGCGTCGTAAAAAATGTAAAAAAAAACAACAAACAAATATACAAAAAATATCCAAGCATCCTATACGTACACATATGTATTTTTACGTATGTAAGTAGACATGAGCTTAAAGCCCCTGTAGAAAAATTTATCCCAAAGTATGAATTATTGAAAGTAAATTTTAGATAATAAAACAATACATTTTTTCACTTAAAGTAACAAAAGAAAAAATGTTTAGAAAATTAACTTTTTTTATAAAAACAAGAACAAATGCTAACTTCGGCGGAACTGAAGCTTTAATACCCTTCACAGCCTTCACAGGTGCATTTCTTACAGCATAAAAGGATATAAAAAGTATTTTAAATTGATTTTGATCGGTCAGTTTGTAAGACATGCGTCATGCTTTAAGCTTTATTGATCCGATCTTAAACATTTTCGAATGAATTGTACCGTTACCTTATATAAGCTTATTGTTTCAAAGCTTATTGGCATATATAAAAGTTTTCCATACCAGGCCTTGACTATGGTAGTATAGTTTGTATGGCAGCTATATGTTATAATGGTCCGATATTAAGAATTTACACGGACCTTATAGCAATGCTGTAGATAATAAGCTATGCTAAATATTGTGAAGATATCTTGCTAAATAGAAAAGTTTTCTATACAAGAACTTAAATTTGATTATACGGTTTATATATCGTCACCTGAAATGCAAATCAACGTATCATCAAAAAAAAAATTAAGTTTTTATTGGTTACGATTCACTACATCATATTATGTATGTCACATCGTAAAATTTATTTCAGATATACCCAATATATAACCAATACACAACCAATTTATAACCAGTCAATAACCAACACCCAAATATGAGAGATATGAGATGCTTCTGTTACATCGTTTTTTCTTCGCTTGTAAACTAATGAAAAGCCATGTTACGTTATTTTGCATTTTAAGTGACTATATGCATATTCTTTGGGGAGAAAAGTACGGCAGGCGAAATTTCTGGTTGATATCTCAAAAGCTAGAAAGCAGAACCAGTTCGTGTATATACAGACGCACAGGCAAACGCACATAAAAAATATTAATTAATTATTTCTATATTATTTAACTTAATTCCATATTTTTAATATAATTTCAATTTTAAAATTAATTTTATTGACTTGCATTTTTTTTTTATTTCAGTAATTTTTCCTACAGGGTTCTCGAGTACCGATTCATCACATACGCCACCGCTATAAAGTGCGCCCTCAAGTATGCAACATTTTAAACGTTTAGTGGGTGCGACTCCGATTTTACGACCATACAGCCGACGCCAGCACAACGCATTGACGACATGTGTGCACAAATACATATGCACGTTGGGCTATTTTTATGGCATAAAAGTAAAAAGGCGAAAGCAATAGCAAATATTTCTGCATTAAAGCGTGCTCAAGCGCCAGCAAAGCAAATTGGTAATGCATCAACGTATTTGACGGCCGATGCGTAACACGTACGCGCTTATACTTTGTATGTGTGTGTGTGCGGAAATATTAGCAAATTGTTGTAGCATAAAAATGCCGACACACATACAAATACACATGCGCAGCGAGTCATTCAATGCTTTAATGCTAATTTCATGCAGCGCTCTCACCTCGCACACATTAAAGGAGACGCTCTTTGGCCTCTCGAACGCACATGTGTCATTCATTGGCGTTGCTTTTGGGCGCGCATGTGTGTGTGTGTGTGCCAAGCTTCATAGAAATGACATTCATAATTGCATTTTTATGATTATTTCGCTTGTAAGGCAAGATAGCAGCGTTAGTTGCTACTCCTGTTAGCTCTTCTTCTTGGTTAGCATGTGTATGTGAGTGTGTGTGTGTGTGCGTCCGCTAGTCAGCCAAGCTGTTGCACGCTCGTTCATTACTTTGGCAGCACATGTTGCTAACAATATTCATAAAATGTTCTACACCTCACTCTGTGCCCATTTGCCAGCCTCCAGGGTGCTGTCAATGGCGCCGCAGACACAGGCAGTGACTTACTGCGGGCATATATGTACATGTATGTGTGTGTTCCACATAGATATAATATGCAAAAGTACCCCCCCGCATATGCACTTACACACAGGTGTCTGTGTTCACCGACTGGCTTTTATGGCATTTAAAAGTTATTCTATTTAATATGAAGAAGAACAGTTAAATGGCTGTTAAGCACACACATACATACATACATATACACAAATGTAATTAAGCACATATATATTTGCAATTTTTACAGCAAGCAGTCTTATATACTCTTACATATGCATATAAATATATTTTTATAGTTTTTGTTGTTGTTGTTGAAGATTGAAAGGCAACCAAATATGTTTTTCTTTGCATATGTGTGTGTGTGTGCAACCTTTCATTTTCATGGTGCTTACATGCATTTTATCTTCGCCAATGTGTTAATGCGTCTGTGTTGTTCTTGCTGCTGGTGTTAGCGCTCATTTGAGGCAGGCAACACAGTATGACCCTTAACCTCTTAACGCCTCATTGAGAGCCATTTCCGCCTTTTAACATTTCACTAAGCGCTACTAAGCCACACTTAGGCACAGACACATTCACACAACCACACTCTTAAATCAAATTTTGTTTCATTTTCTTTTCTCCCTCTCAATCCTTCTCCCTCCCATGCAGCCGTTGCTTCAAAAGTGATATTTATGTCAACGCTGTTGCCACAACTCTGAATGAAACAGGAAATTAGGCCATGTTGCTGCTTTTAATTGCCAATAAAATGGCGCACACTCACACCCACACTATATAATTCAATTTTTTCATTCATAAATATATTTTTAATTTTTTTGTAACTGTAAAAACCTGCATTCCCACACAGCTTGCCATAGAGTAGTGTTAGTGCCCTCATAAAGTAAACATTTGTACACATTTTTTTTGCATTTGTGTGAGTGTCTGTCACTCACACTCACTTACTCTCACTCAGCGTTGCAATTTGCTGTAGTACAGTGGCGCGCTAAACTGTGTCACGGCTTACATAAAAAACGTATACACTTCCACTCAATTGCTTGCAACACAATTTGCAACTAGTGCAAATTTTACGCAAAAACAAAAACAAAAAAAAAAATAATCGTATGAAAAGCATACCAGTGACATACTTGACTTTAATGTGAGGTTAAATGGCTTTAAATGAATTGAGGTTGGCATCACAAATACCAGCTTATTATGTGTCATCAATGAAAAGTAGCGCCATAAATAATTTATTTGTGCGGTTCTACTTGTATGTTTATTATTATTATTATGCTGCTCTTAATTTTATTGATTTTTGTCAATGTTCAATAATTAAGCTGTTGCGGAAATTTAATTTTAATGAGAAGTCACTAAAATGTGTATTTGTATGCCGAATACTAATCAATTTTATTAGCAGGAAATTTAATATAATAAATATTTTTTTACTCTTCATAGACTAGAGCACAAGTAGACTGATTAATGCTGATTATTAATAAAACATCCAAAGTCAAAGTTTATTATAGACAATTAAATGGAAATATATAAAATTTGAATTCTTCCAAAAAAACCGGCCAACTATTTCAGAAGTAAATTCAATAAATGACATCAAAACTTCGCTTTTATACCGTGAAACACCAAAGATAATCCGAAAAACATTTAGATATATGTTGTCGGATTAAATCTCTTATTTCATTTTCCATCTTTCTATCCACTTTTTATGAACGTCGGGTTGAATGGCCTGCAGCGCCTTTAACAAATTTTATATTTTTTTCGGTTTTGGCACATTTGTGGAGCTCCAATTGCTAGATTGTTGGATAGTTCCGTGGTCATATTCCTGAACCCACGTTTCGACACCGGTAATGAAGAGTTTGATGGTTCTAGGGTTCTCAGCTATGTTGTCAATTCTTTGCGATCTCTACTTAACGTCGTTTTGGAAAGACGAAGCTCTTTGGGAACAAGCTCTGCAATGACGCCGTTCATAACCAAAACACTCACAAAAGTTATGTTGGAAACCTCTGCTATCTCTCTGACGCTAACACGATGCTTTGAAGCACTGTTTCTTTAACTTTTCCGAATTATCGTCCATAAGGTGTTAGATGGGTTTCTTCGGGTAAAAACAGCCTTTTTCAAAAAAATTTTCTCATATAAAGAACTAAATATTTTGTTCGAATTTTTATTCTTACAAACATACACTATTAACAAAGAAATTCTGAAATTTTTTGAAAAAAAAAATATTTTGAACTCGGCCATTGCAACGCCATTTCCGGTGACACCTCGGAAAAAAGATGCGCCCACGTTGGCAGGATAACTCTTTACAGAATCATCAAAAGTAATAAATACGTGTTTTAGTTAAAACCTTAACTTAGAACTTGGACAAAGGAAAAAACTGAAAATTGGATTTTTTGCACACATTTTTACAAAAAAATTAAAATTTCATTGAAATTTCGCGACATATTATTTTCAAGTAGATGTAATCGAAAAAAAATCCTTCGTATATGACTTTAAGAATTGTACCTCAAAGAAGATGAAGATCGGTTAAGTAGTACTCGAGGATTCGTGCAACCGACTTCAAAAACACAGTTTCGAGAAGAACGTGTTTAAAGACGGCGCACTTAGGCTAGCTAGCCTCAAGCGCACAACTTCTTAGGGCTGTATTTCAGAAACTATTACTCGGATCATCTTGAAAATTTAGGATAATATTCTAGAGGTGTTGCAGAATTTAATGAGACAAATCGATTTTTTCGAAACTTTAAATCCATGTAATCACTTAAATTAACTGGATGAACAACTCGCAAGTTTTCGTTGACTTCCCGACATTCACTGAATACCTTGTGCCACTCAAATAATTGTATTCGTGTTAAAGTAGACTTTCCAAGACACTTCTGAAACATCTTTAATGATTCCGTAGACTTGTGGAAAAACCTAAACAGATCAAGAAAAGAAGGCAAAGTTAAGAAAACCCGTTTATAATTTATTTATTGGAAATTTTAATATAAGGTCAATCAAAAAAAAACGTTACATTCGAGTTGACCTACAAAATATTTTACACGAACAAGGAAATTGTAGTTTGAGAAAAAGTAACAATATTTCTTATTCGATCGAGTAAACTGTTTGAACCCATTTGATAATATATTTTATGCGCTTTCTGTTATTATTATTTCATATTTTTTCACAATCTTTTCATTTTCGTAAATACTTTATAATTCGTCGTGGGTGTGTAGCTTCACTAAGTAAATCATACGCCCAAATGTAGGCAACATTTCATTTTGCTATTTGTGGTCTACATTTAGGATCACATTTACCAAATGTACGGAATTCATTAGAGAATCAGTTGCTAAAGGCACCTATGGTCAAGGTAAACAAAATAAGTATTATTAAAATCGTTCTAATCTTATAGATTATATAACTTTCAAAAACAGGTCACTTAATATGTTATTTAATGAGTTACCTACGACTTAGATGTAGAGCAAACTGGTAGAGGCTAAAATACAAGGCTGCAAAGAAGACTTCTAAGTCTTCAAAGCTGTATTCAAGTACTTTGAAAAGCCTATAAAGCTCCCTCCGCACTCTGAATTTGGATTGAAGGCAGGATCACTCCTTTGCAATATGGGGATCTGTTCAGGACGTTAATACTTCCTTCATAGGGTGATACCAAAAAAATTTATAAAAATATTTCAATTTTAAATTCTCAAAATCATAAGTTATGAAAAAGTTCTTTGAGAACTACTGAATTTGGTTTTAATGTCCGCACAATTGGTACTTAGCTATACAAATTCCTGAGTTAACAACAATTACTTACAATTAATGCCTGCTAATTAAGAGTACCTCTGTAAAAATATCAACAAATTGAATTACTATGAGGAAATTAAATGTCAAAAGCCATGCATTCATGCAACCCTAATAACTTAATATAGCCAATGAACTGCATTTAGGCAACAACGCACACAAACTCACTGCAGCAACTTCATATGCCAATGGCAATAAACCAGCCTAGACGTTGAGTTTGCTGCAGTGGAGGCAATAGTATAAGAGCTGCTTAGTTAAAAAGGCGTTTAAGAAGGTGTTTACCGCTTTGCTAAGCACGACAAATGCAACTACACAGACACACCCATACATGCATACACATGCATTGAAATGACTGCGCTGAAAGTGTGAACCGCACTACGCCGCTAACCGAGCTGCAGCGACTTCAGCACTTCGGCTTAATTATAATTAACTGTACTAGAAAGCGCCGCAAAACGGCAGTGTC
Source organism: Bactrocera tryoni (assembly GCF_016617805.1). Lineage (NCBI taxonomy): Eukaryota > Metazoa > Arthropoda > Insecta > Diptera > Tephritidae > Bactrocera > Bactrocera tryoni. The sequence continues at coordinate 13,164,663 of NC_052503.1, read as the reverse complement.
GAAGTGGAGCAGCTTATTGAAGGAGCTTTCACACTTGAGAAGTGCAAGAAAGCAAAAACACGAAAAAAAAGAAAATAAAAATCAGCAAAAGCGCAACTAAGAAAAGTAATTTGTAGGCTTTAGCACGCGGAACAGGCAATAAGTCCGCAAGGCAGCTAAATTTACAGTTATGTGCATGAATCGCACACATGTGTTTGTATTGGTGTATAAACGTGTTGTGTGTTTGTGTGTGGTTGGTTTGTGGCGGCATTTTTCATTTCCGAAATGAGCACATTCGACTGCCTGCCAACGGTGAGCAACGCCAGGCTTGCTGACAGAATTTCCTTTTATTCTCTGTTGTTGTTGTAAATGCACACAATATACTCGTTTAAGTGGTTTGCTTTTCACAGCAAGCATTGCCGTCTCTGTCGTCAGCAACAAAAGAATTGCCGCAAAGTTGGCAGTTTTGCTGTTGGTGAATTAAGGCGAAGTAAATTAAGAAATTACGGCTGCATTCGAGGCAGAAAAGTTTGTAATTAGAACTGTGGCAAGTAAGCAATAAGCGCAGTTGCAGGCGGGTAGCAGCTGGGGCAAGATATTTAAGTGGGTTCTCGGGTTTCGGCATAAAATATTTTGCATTTCGATTATTTTATGAGTATGAGTAACTATATTTAGCATTCATAAGTTTAATGATTGCTGATGTTTTTAAGAACCAAGCCGTGTTAATGCTATTGAATAGATATCATATTTGCAAACAATATTAATCATAATTGTTCACTAATATCAATTCAATACACAATTGATCAATTTCGAATCACACTGTTGAAAAATATATGTGTGTTAATGCAAATCGATTGAAAATTATAGACTTTTTATTAACAGTATCATATCCAATTTTTAGTACAAGTTTATAAAACCATAAACAACAAAGCTATATTATTTATTATGTCTTGGCTAACTAAAGACATGTTCTCCTTAGTAGATTTCGACTTTAAGATATAGAAAAGAAACAGGAGGTCAATTCTGGTAGATAGATGGAAGACCAAAAAAAAGTTTGAAGACACCGAACTGCAAACAATATTGTATGAAGATAATATTTTGAGACAACAGCAGCTGGCGGCTATGTTGAAGGTTGCACAACAAACAATTTCAGACCATTTAAAAGCTATGGGCAAGATCCAAAGCTGTGGAAAACGGGTGCAATGCTCTGTGGGATTAGAAGGGTGTGGTTTAGCATGCGTTTCTAAAACCTGGTAAAACTGACAAAAGACAACAAACGATCAATTTGAAGCAAGCATTGATCGAAAAACAAGACCAGAGTGGGCCAGAAGACACGCCAAAGCAATTTGTTTACACGACTATGCAGCTGCACACAAAGAAAATCGGTTCAGGATAGAATCAAAGTAATAGGCTGGGAGCTGCTACCCCAGCCGTCGTATGCACCAGACTTGGCTGCTTCCGATTACCATTTGTTTTCAACGCTGGGATACGCATTGGCTGAACAGCACTTCGATTCCTAAGCAAAAGTTGAAAATTGGGTGTTTGATTAGTTTGCTTCAAAAGACGAACATTAGCATAGTATCCAGACATAGCTAGAAAGGTGATCAAATTGTGCTAAAAGCAATTGTCAATACTTCGAAATTGTTTTTTTTTTACTTTCTCATTCAAACTTAGTATTTAATTTTCACAAAAAACGACGATCCATCGCTTAAATTTTGCATGCAGATCATAGACCATTTTAGCTAATTGTTTAAGAACACATTTTGTGGGAGAAATAATTTCATTAAATAAAAATTGTTAAACTACCATGAATCAGATCACGATCCGATTTTCGCAAGATATGTATACCATCCCATACTTGTTTAAATCTTTTTTCCCCATCCCTCCAATTGTTTGAATATACAATCTTTATATTCGACAATTTATATTTGGTAATAGTTTACCTGTTTTTTTTTACCGTTTGGCATATTTGTACATATTTAATAGGTGGCTTGAAACCTGTCTTTCAAAGTATACTTCATAGTGTCACCTACATGAATGCTCGTGTGTTATTTTTATTCCATTGTTTGGATCACCCCGATTTAACCCTTTATACATGCTTATAAAGGTATTACTTATTTCTACATTTTGTAAGGTAGTGCCGATGAACTCTTAAACAATGGTTCTGCATCAAGATAAGTGAACATTAAATCAAAACCTTTAGCACAATATTATTGACGTGAAAACGGGACAGATTGGTATTTATCTTTTGGCTTGTATTGACGATATCAAGAAATTCAAACCATTCATGGTATTGGAGACATAGGGAAACTTTATTTTTTATAACCGATTTCCACGAAAGTGAAGTTTCCACAACATGTTTGTTTTTTTTGTTGAAAAATATTGCTAAAAATATTTTCATAACAGAAATTAAACTGCTTAATTTGAAAATGTAGAAAATTTCTAACCTCAATTTGCGTTATAATCTCGAAGGAAGCTTAAGTTTAAAAATAACGCATCAAGGCATACTCTCTCCTATCAACAATATCTATACATCTTTTTTCACACATACCACAGTTTTTTAAACTCAATAACTGTTTATTCAAAACCCTTGCTTGAATAGCTGAAAACGGTACTCTGAAAAATGGAAATACCTTCGGGCATGCATTTAGCGTTAAAAAAACCGAGAGCATGAATTGAAAGTATTCACACGCAAAGCCAATCAGGCAGTTGGAAACAAAGCCATCCACATCCGCATAAGAGCCATTCACAGCAAGCATTATCAATGCAAGCGTGTCAGCACACGAGCCATTCAAACGGACAAATGGGGAGCCAGCAGTCAATGGACGCTATTCAGATTCGAGATGTTTTGCTGCGATTATCTGTACCGTTAACGGCTGGACGCTGTAAACCATATAGCCACATATTTCGCTCCATCTTGAATCGTAGCTGCTTTTAAAGACGATGTTTTTTCTATTCAGTAGGTATATGTATATGATGTACATATGTATACATATATATTTCTTAAGCATATATTTATTCACGGCCTGAAGAATGTCGCTTTTTGAAAAGTTTGGCTGCTAATAGACCACATTCATAAGTTTCTGAATATAGCCATTCACTGAAGCTTATAAGGTGAGATTGCCTAAATATTTGCATATGTATTAAAAAAAATGTTTCTTTATATTCGGTATATTTCTTATCAATGCCTTCACGTAAGCCATATCTTAGAGACGAATTTACTTTCGCCTAAAAATATTTCGAATATAGTATAAATATTGAGGGTTGGGGTTTGAGCTATTGTGGAGTGCATTACAACCAGACGATGATAGGACTTAAAAATAAGTCGTTGTTGTTTTTGTTATTCAATATTGTTACTGTCGAGAGCGGTACAACGATTATTGCGGACATAGAATTTTTCTATCCAATTTTTATAATATAATTGGTCTTTAGCTTCAAAAAAGGATAAAAAGCCACTCAGCTGTCTGTCGAATGACTCCAGTGTGAAACGATGGACCCATGTTTCATTCGTTATCACATGTCGATGTGAAAGTTCGGATTAATACGATTAAACAGCTTCAAACACTCCACAGCGTCTTTAATTGGTTTTTGTTTATGATAGATTGTGAGCTCGCGCGGAACCCACTTTGCACAAAGCTTTCGTATACCTAAATATTTATTCGCAATAAATACAACACGTTCATTTGATATCTTCGAATTTTCGGGTATCTCGAACGACTTCACTTTATGGTCATCAAAAACTATTTTTGGGACTTTTTTAATGTTTTCGCCGGTAATCGTCTCTTTAAGGCGTCCACTGCCTTCATCGTTCTCGTTTCTTGTTAAAACTTAGCAAACCACTTCTCAATGATTGATTTTCCTGGTGCAGAGTCTGAATGATGTTCATCAAGCAAAACCTTGCATTCAAAAACTGGAAGTTTATGTTTATCCAATTGTAAAGTAACACAAGCAGCTTCACTCAAAACACTATATCTCATAAAGTAATACAATTATATCGACAGCTGTCAAATTTTTACGCGAGGGTTAAGGCTGACTAAAAATCATCTGGATTTAATATCGGTAATGTCATTTATAAATCAACCTACGGCCTTTTCAACCCATCTGTTATACCAGAAAGTACAATTTCTTTCATTCCAACAATAGCTTTTTAAGGTAAAAGTACGAAAACCCGAAAGCATTGGAAGAACACCTTTGAAATATTAAGGTAAATCTCAAAGCTTAACGAATTATTTAGATATCTCAAACTCGTATCTGTGATTTCGACTAAAAATGAAGCTGGAAGTTGCCTGGAAAATTTATAATCAACTTACTCTCGAGTGAACATAAATAACGTTAAATGAGTCACGCAGAGTTCCAAAAACCAAAAAAAATCAAAAAAATCTCAATTAATTCAAGCGAGAAAATCAGAATATTGTAAAATATTTAATTTGAGGTATAAGTTGTTTTAAGCGGTTAAAATGTTTCCTGTGAGCGATTTTTTACAATTCATCAAATGTCATGTGGCGAAATCTTCAAATGTGGAAGTTTTCGGAAGTGCTCGGACCTGCTAAATTTGAAATGTAAGCACCTATCCCCAAATTTATTATATGTAACTGAACAGTATAGCATATGCACATATGGAAAGCCTAGTAGTTAGCAATTTCCCCTGCCCATACCCTCATTACTTACTTTCACGTCATTTCATCAACACAACACTCATTTCACAACCGCATTGCAACCGGAGCATATCAAAAGTGAACGATCAAATGTCAAAGGACACATTCTTTTATTCTAAAAAACACAGCATTTTTTATTTGTAACGGTTTTTTATGCGCAAACAAAAACTCGAGTGCGAGTTAAATAGATGAGCTAACCAATGAGGGCGGGAAAGCGTATATTTCAGAGAATGTGTTTGTAAAATGTAAACCAAAAGGAAAACGAGCGAAGCTAGAATTCAGTGGCTATTTCAAAGTCACACACACACTCAAACATGGAATGCACACAGAACTGAAAGGCGAAACAAATTGCAAATACACCCACACCATACAAGCTCGACGGCAGACAAGTTTGGCGCTTTGTTCAAGCGCATAAAGGGAGACAGACAGTAGGCAGCCCTTGGCCAATTTTCCGAAACATCTCCTTCCACGACCAGCATTATGCTTAGTAAAATATTATAGAAACACATGTGCTATTGTATTGTGTATCTGTATGAGTAGACACGTCAGTATGCCAATTGAATGTATCTTAGCCATAAAATATTGAAATGTTAGAAAAGTTGATGACAAGTCTACAAGTCGACAAAGCGAAGAGCCCAACAGTTGGGTAACCAAAGCAAGCAAGAAATTCTGTGACCTCTTGGCGTTTCGATTGCAGTGCGAGGCAACAGTGAGCACGAAATATTGTTATTGTAGCTATTTTATACCAAAGACGTATGTGTGCTCTTAAATATATTGCGTCTGTTGATGTGTAGGACACGTGACATATTCATAAAATAAGCCGCAGATGACTGCACGTCTGAATGCGATAAATTCGGTGGCTTATAAAATGCATACATACTATACATACATACATACACGTTTTTATACAAAATAATAATATATACACATTCGAGAGCGTGAAAACATGTAAGACAGTTCTTCAATACTGCAGCAGTATAATGAGGAAGTGAAAAGTCCGAAGCTTTAAAATTTTTAGAATTGCCAGTAAGTAAACAACCGCAGGCGATGACTTCATACCAAATGTATATATGGTCAGCAAACATGTTTACACTCGCATAAATACATAAAGAACTTTAATCTTTGTATCATCTTTTAAGTGCTACTGACTGCGCTGTGAAGTAGGCAACACTTTTTCTACTGGTTGTTTGCCCATGCTTTAAGCCTCAAGAGAATCCATCTTTATTCATTTAATATTCAATATTGAGGTCTGCAACAGCTAAATATGTAGAAAGAAGTTACTTTTCAATACCTTAACGGTACTTTTGAATCATTCGGTGCAGATGGATCTCACGAAATTGAAAAATGTCTACATAACTTGGGTGACATAAAAATATTCTTGCACCAGTCATATGAATGCGTGTGAGGTTTTGAGCAGAACTGCCATGTAGTTACAATAAATTGTGGCTTAGAGTTGCCATGTATGTATCTAAATAAATAAATCGTGAGCGTAAATACATATATTACCTACAGAATTGAAGCTTTCTTCTGTGTAAATCTTGAGTTCATGAATGCTATTTATTTTGATATGATTTGATGATAAGCCTAAGTAGATACATATGTATATTGTAATAATTAATTTTAAAATAAATTTCATAGAATAAAAAATTTAAATAATGCTGGCAACCCTTAAAAATAAAGTCAATGTTAAGGTGTCAATTTGGTGCTTATAAATAGTGTTACTTAATATATACTTATACATTTTTCATTTAAAATGCAAAACATCTGGCAACCCTATTAAAAAAATTACATAAATATACGGCTTGAACAAGTTATCTTTTAAATTAAAATTTTAATACTTTTTTATATAATTAATTTACAATTCTTATACAGTAATTTAATTATTTAACAGCTGGTAACCCAGCACAAACTGTATTTTTAATTGTAAGTATTCATAGAACACTTGACTTGATGCTCATATTGCAAAAATTTTGTAATTAGTTAATTATTTTTTAACAATGAAACTTTTAAATAGGTGGCAACCCTGAACGAACTTTTTTTTTAATTTCCTCGAATTTCGCACTATGGTATGCATATTTTAATAATTTTGTAATTAACCAATACTCCTACACAACTTAATTTTTAACCTCCGGCAACCCTGCACACACTAATTTCTTTGTAAAATTTCTTTAGGCTCCCATTTTTTATGCATATTGAATTAATTTTATAATTAATTAATATTTTTTTTTGACATTTAAATTTTTTAACAGATGGCAACCCTGCACAAGTTAATATTTTTATAAATTTTCCTTAAGTTCGCACTGTGGTATGATTATTGATTCATTCCATAATAAATTAATATTTTTTAGATAATTTAATTTCTTGGTGGATGGTAACCCTGCAGAAATTATTTTGTTTTGTAAATTTTCTTGAAGCTCCCACTATGCTACTCGTATGTATGTATGTATATATAGTATAATTTTAGTAATTAACTAATAATTTTAAGACAATAAATTTTTTTATATACATACATATGTACATATGTAGGTGGCAACAATGCATGAATTATTTTCTTTTTTATAAATTTTGTGGAGCTCCCACTTTGGTATGCATATTACAACAATTTTTTAATTAATTTGTATTTTTAGAATATTTATGTTTTAACATATGGCAACCCTGCACAAAAATATTTGTATGTAATAAATACCGTCAATTTTTATTATCAACTTTAAATTGTTTTAATTTCATTACAATTTCAACCAGGTGGCAACCTGATACTTTTTCTTTAAGCTATTTCAGTTTTACATCGAGAAATCTATAAAAAATATTAACATTTTTACGAACTTAACGATGTTAATAACCTGCGCATAGTGCGTGTGACGGAATTTTGTTGCGTAACGCAATTTCGTTGTATTTGAACGATATTCTTTTGTTCTCAAAGAGTTTGAAGGGAAAATTATTTTGTGTTATTAAGAAATATTTAAGTTACAGTGACAAACAAAAGTATATAATTGTATTTAGGTCTATACTACATACATACATATATACATACATACATACATATGTACAAGTGTTAGTATTGGTACCTCATTACAAATATAAGTAAATTAAAGTGTGTTATTTAAAATGTAATTCTATTTCATTTGCTCTGAAAATTCAATTGTCATGTCACATGTAAAATGCTCGACTCTAGCTAAGTAATTCATTCACCTGAAATAATCCTCATTAAAGTAATTCAATTTGACCTCAGCTGACACACTCGCCGGTTGGCGCTAATTAAGCGAGAATTATGCAAGTAACTGTTTAATTATTTAAAATTAATAACAAAGATTTCTAGGCCTACATAAGCGAGTACTTTCATTTATTTGGGTATTTAAGTGAATGCGGCGGCTTATTAACAAATTCACTTTCACCAACAATTATCTATATATTTATGTATGTGCCTGTGTGGCTGTGTTTGTGGGTTATTAAATGCACGCAACAAAACAGACATAACCACACAAGCATAGACTCACACACACACACACAAAGATGTATATGCTTTATGTGTGTGTGCGTGCCGGAAGCGTAAATAATTACGCGATTTGAGTGCCACAAATGGCGACGAGCCGGAAGTGATGTTTGCCGCTTCGGTGACAAAGGTCCATGCAATGGTCAGCAGCAACTAGCAAACCTGGGGACATGTCACAACACACACATACACACACACACTACATGCCAAGCTTTGTAGTGTAATCACATGTGTGGCGGTTGGCAGCAACAACAACAAAGTCACAGAAATATTGCTATATCTGCAATAAGCCCGGCTCTGTTTGAGCTGCAACGCATTTATCACTCGACAATTAAACGCTTTTGCATTTATTGCATTCTCACATTGCATCGGCACTGACAGTTGCAATGCCTATCTGCTTTAAATGTGAGTGTAGTAGTGTGTGTGTGTGTTGGCACATGAAATCAAAATAGCTCGACAAATATGGTAAAGACCTTTTGGCTGTTGCATGCTGCATATGTGTTGCAAGTGCAATTTATTTATTTATTTATACGTGTCAACCACATGATTATGGTTGTGAGTCGAAATGTCAACCACAAATGCATATATACACACACATATATGTACATATATATATATACGAACGTTTGTGCATGTTTTATTGAATGAAAAAGTGTGTTAATGCGGAGGCCGTACGTTGGCACTTATTGCCGCATATAAATATATGAATTAGTGGCAGATACTGTGCAATATCTGTCACTGCGTACACTGCAAAAAATGATGGAATTAATTAGTAAAATTATTTTTTGAAGGTTATAAAAAGGTGAGCCACGCATAGACAGGTTGCGATACCATATGAAGTTCAGTTGCCAGGTCCATGAGGAGTAGCCTTCATGTAGGATGTCTGCGCTTGACACGAATTTCAATAGACTCTATGGCCTCATTATGGACACCTCTTCTAGTGTATAATACCGTGGGGACCAAGTTGCTTGTCAAAGCCTGACAAATGTTTGCCGGGTACCTTGCTCTAGACATTTCCTACCTGTGGGAGCCGGGGCGTTGCCGTGGTGCAACTTCCAACCGGCTGCGATATCTTGTCGGATCCGATTCACCCTTCGTTTAAGTGTCTTGAGCACTTCCTGGTAGAACTTGGCGTTGACGGTTTGTCCACGAGGAACAAATTGGTGGTGGACGATTTTACTTTGGATTTGCTCATTCTTCAACGACCTCTTCCCGGCCATCCAAAAGCCCTGGTGCTACCGAAAAATAGCACTTCTTTTGCTAAAGCCACCTGGGTAAGCCTGCTTGATCGTATTAAATGTCGCTGTGGCAGATTTTCCGAGTTTCACCTCTGCTCCAACGAACGCTGCATTTTCGGCTTGCACAACTCACTGAAACACGTCTCGCGAAAATGTTTGCCCTGACTCTTCGGGTGTTCGGAGATAACTGACCAGCCTCTCGTTTGTTAGTTAGGACCGCCCTCTACCGAATCCAGTCGTGGCGCTACGATTTACAGTCGCGGCGGAAAAAATCAGTTCAATTACTTTCCGGACAAACCCTGACTGTACGATATATTGTACATTTGAAAATAAAAACACGCGCTTAACTGAAACTGATAGTAAAATTGAGGCTTTGCTTTTGGCGACTCATGGTCTATTGTGCCCTTACCTAACTATATCACATATGATTACAAAGGTCCAGCAACATAAACAAATCCAGGAACCTGCTGAGCGCAACTGAGGTGATGTGATCTCTGTCCACGTAGATGGAACCTAGGGCCTTGAACCTGCTTTTGCAAATTGTTGTCGTAGAGCCAGCAGTTTCCGCAAGAGGCTACGCCCTTATTGGACAAATGCTTTCTGAGCAGTGTCCTTAAATACACGAGAATGATTTATTCACGCGAAGCTTACTAAAAGCTAAATTTTGATCGGTCAGTTTGAATGGTAGCTAGATGCTACAGCGTAGCCCCTAGTGGGACTCTTTTTGCATTTAATGAGAAAGATTACCGTAGTATAGAAGTATTTTTTCCAAAGCTTTTTGTAGACGGATCGTGTATGAGGCGATGTCAAGCTGTCATGTAATTTTTCCTTAGTATTGCTTAGAATTTCATCATGGAAAGATTTACGCCTGAACAAACGAAAGTTCACGTTCTGCAAAGAAAAACTCCAAGTAAATCCGACGTTTTCGACCCAAATTTTGTGCTATGTGAACTTAACCATTAATGGCGACCATTGTCGCGTCTTCATAACAACTATTTGAAGTCTTAAATTGAACCTCGTGATCTGGGCATTTGGTTTCAACAAGATGGCGCCTCTTCCCACACATCACATCAATCAAAGGATTTATTGAGAGAAGACTTCGGTGAGCAGTTAATTTCACGTTTTAGGCAAGTCGATTGGACACCAAGATCGTGTGATAACACACTGTTAGACTCTTTTCTGTGGAGATATGTAAAGTATAAAGTCTATGCGGACATTCTCACTTCGATTCAGACCTTGAGGCTAAACATTACGTGGGTCATTCGCCAGTTGGCAGTCGCAATGCTAGAACGAGTCATTGAAAATTGGACTCAACGGATGGACCATCTGATTTGTAGTCGCGGTCAACATTTGAAAAAGATTATCTTCAAAAAATAAATGCGAAAGGATGTTCTTTAAAATGCTAATAAGCATTCCCCATTAAATTAGAATTTTCTGTGTTTTTTCTTTAAAAAGTAAGAAACTTTCAAATGGAACACCCGTTTTTAAGCTTTAAGAAATGCACATGTAACGGTAACTTAACATTTTCTGTTATTGTTTCTTTAAATTTGTTTTTATATTTAAGGATTTCTGCGCTTCACCTCTGTTACAGGCCCGTATCACAGTATTTTCGTCCTCGCGAAGCTTGTGGCACTGATATTAATTACGCGACCGTTGACTTATCAGCGGCAAGTTGCAGTGAACTTAAGCCGGCCAGCGATTTAAATTAACAACCGCAGCGGCAACATGCCACATGCACCATCGCAAGCATACATACGCACACGCATGCACTCATTTGTATGTGTGTGCAACAATAATGATAATAATTGCAAGATTTAATTATTTACACAATTTCCATGCAATTTATTTTTTCTCCACATTATAACAAATGTTTGTTTTTGTTTTAATTCATTTTCGTTGCACATCATGTTGCATGAGGCAGACATTTATTGTACATGCTGTTGTTACAACTCATGTTGTTGTTGCTATTACTCTTATATTTGTTGCGGTTGTTGTTGTTATAATTATTGTAGTTGTTGTTGTTATTATTGTTGTACATTTTACTATTGTCGTTGGCCTAACTGTTACAATTGCAGCTGCAGCCGACTGCCGTTTTACGCTTGTTGCCAACACCAATGCCATTGCTATTGTTGTTGTTATTGTTGTGCATTTTGTTGCAATAAATCATGTACAGATTGCAACGTGTTGAGCACACATTTTAAACGCGCACACATACACACATGCATACATTTAAATAAGCGTAAGTACAATTAATGCGACACACACACATACATACAAACACTTGATTGCATGTGCAACTTAAAGCGTAAATATTTAAGCGCTGCGAATGATTTGCATTGCGCAATGAGCGGCTTTTGTTGCAAAGCAGATTTGTGTGTTGCGCGTGTGTTTGGTGCTGGCTGGCGTTGAGCGCTCTCAATGGCGCATGGAATATTTTATAGTTTGAAGTGGCATTAAATGGCATCGCCAGCAAAAACTATTAGCACGCACACACACATACATGCCCGCAATATAATTTATACAAGCATTAAATACTCTAATTACGCATTTATTTAACTGCTATTATTCACTTTCCCACACAGACGCGCCGGCAACCTCACACCCCGCGCAATGCGACATGGCCGCGGACGCTGTGTTGAGCGCGCGACCAATTTGTGGTTTCGTTGTTGCACGGTTTTCGACACCAAAAAATGCCAAATATTTTAATTTTGTTTATTTTAAACTGACAAGATATATTTTGCTCACTCCATGCGCGAATAGCAACAACATTGAAAAGCTCGTGGAGTGTTCATGGGGTACACGAAGCCTGTATTGTATTAAATTCATCACCGATAAGCCTTAGAAGTTTTTAAAAATAGCAACAAAATTCACAATTAGAATCAGTTTGATTGCTCGTATTGTTTTCATAATGAAACCGACCAATTTTCTAGTCGAATTTAGACATAACATCCAATTATTACTATCATATTAAATTGTAAAGACCAGCTGATGGCCTCGAGCTAGTGCTGCTAATTTTGCTATTTTCTGTATATTTATATGCTTAAAATAAATATGAATCTGAATCTGAATCTACTAGTCGAAAATCCCCGCAGAGTCGTCCAGTAAAAAGTTAGCAGGAAGCTTTGCAATCAAGTTTGGAAAGTTGTAATAAAGTTTTGCTAGAAAAGTTGCATACATATTTACTATTTAATTTTGATAAAAATTAGGTTATCTTTTATATTTCAGTATTTGGCAACCCTAGAGTTCCAATCTGGCAACTCAAAACTTTATCGTAATGTTTAACATTTTTGATCTCTTACATACTCAGAACGTGTTGACGTACCAATGCTACTTGTGTTTTTTACAGTGACTTAAAATATTCATTTCGACCAAAAAATGTAATTAAATCGCAAACATTTTCGAGCAATTATTTTTTGTAACTTTCGACGTGCACTATCTGAGCAATTGTGCATTGACGAACTTAATTCAATTTTTGGTAATGAAACTGCATCAAAGACCAGTTTTTATCGACGGTTTGGTGAATTCAAGCGAGGTCGAAGATCACTCTAAGACGAATTTCGTGAAGATCGTCCAAAATCAATTGTAGTTCCGAAAACTATTGCTGCTGTGTGCAAACTTATATCACAAGTTCGTCTTGTGACCCATTAGATATAGGCATTAGTGGCTTTAACATAGATTCAATATTGGATGAATATTTGACTGCAAAAAATGTGTACACGTTGGAACCCAAGACATTTTTTAATCGCTCAAAAAAGCCTCGTGTCGATTGGTAGAGAGGAATGTTAACAAAATACGATAGCGGTCTATAACATGATGACAGATGACGAAGCCTGGATTTATTTGTATGAACCTGAAAGTTAACAGCAGTCGACTGTATTGGTCTTTCAACATGAGCCGAATCCAACAAAAGTTATTCAGACATGGTTGTCCGTGTTTTTTTTTTTTAGAATAATTATACATTATGCAGAGGCACTACTAGAACAACGGAGGACAGTATATTTTAACAGTTACACAATCATTTGCTTGTCTGTTATCTTTCAAGAAATCAAGAAGTCTAACCGCTGAAGGCGAATCACTCTATTCCACGACAATGCGAGCTCTCACACATCGATTAGATGAGTAAAGCACCGTAATTGATTGAGCACCGAATGACTTCTTTTTATTCCTATATGTAGAAAATGAACTAAGAGGTCAACATTTTTCGACATCTGAGCGATGAAGATACCGCAATCAGAGCGGTGAAAGTGCTTCGACAATTGGTTCAAAAGCATACAAAAGTATACAGATCTTAATGGAAAATATTTTGAAAAACAATAAAGCGATTTTCGATTATTAATATTTATTTTTGTTCTCTAAATCAGAAATTTAGATCTATAAAAACTTTCAAGAATTTTTTCTATAGCGCTCAAAAAACCGTTGGCACCCATTTGGAAACAAAAAGATGCTCTATGTATGGGTGCTACACGAGTTAGTGCAAAATCGATCCATTTCTAATGGTTTTAGTCAAATCACGGGAAGCCAGCGCAAACGGTGGATAAGCTAGGATTGACGGTCAGGAAGGCTTGCTATGTGTTAACTAACATTGCCAGGGAATTATCTACTACGAACTAACCCCCTACGCCCAAACTCTTAATTCCCACTTTTCAACAATTGAACCGGTAAGCCTAGAAACTACAAGCCTCGCGTAATATGAGAGGAAATGTGTTTCATCAGTATGACGCTAGAACACCTGCTGCGATAGTGACTCCCTAAAAGCAAAGTCATTTCGACTATTTGCATATAATGTTCAAACATTTGTTAAGTACTTTATTCCGTTTTTTTAAAGGTTGCCTTATTGTAAAGTATTGTATTGATCTTTTTTTGTTTTTCTATATGTTGTAGATATAGAAAAACTTGACATACCTGAACTTACCCTGTGTAGAAGTATCAAACTATTTAGAAAATAATAACTGTCTGCAACTATAAAGTCTTGACCAAAATCACACCAGACAGATAAACTCCAGACTTTCACTATTAAAGGAACTACCATATTTAGCAATGAGAACTAAATTTTTTACTGGTCTGAAAGTAGCATGCTTCCGTACAAAATCTGGTAATCGCCACGTAGACCTTAAAATCGAAACCTAAAAATCCCAGCAGCTTGTATTGAAAAGAAGGTTCCACAAGGCTATTTACTTGAATTTTTAGATCAGTTTATTAATGTAATTAAAAATAATTAGAGAAAGAAAAGAACATGACATGATAAATGATGGAAATAATTATCTTAAAACGAAAATCCATTTCAAGCTTTAAAACATCGATACACCTATTATATTTTTATTCAACGTTTCGATACAGTTTTCGTAGTAATATTAATGTTTTGGTGTAAAAAAAGACCCCTGTCTAAGAGAATTCTTTTCAGTGACTATTAACTTGGGAGCTAAAAACAAGAAAAAGTTCCTTTTGGAGTAAGATCGCAAAAAACCTTTTTATAAACGCGGAGGAAAATTATTCCACGGACAACCCAAAAGTGTAGTACACCCTGATGCATAAGAGGTAGACTCGGAAGCGAAATTCATTATCCATTATCGTCGCAAATATCAAGATCTTCAATAAAGTGAACCTTCATTGTGTGAACCTGTCATTTCATAACTCCTCAGAACTACTCTTTATTAGCCTTCTAATGTCTATATTTTATCTATTTTCATCCGATTAAACTATTTCCAAAATTCTTCCATATTATCCTCTACAAACTTAATCCTCTTAGTACCAATGTTTCCATATTTTACTATATGTAACATTATTTTAAATTGTTTTCCCAACCGCTTCCAAATGGCCCGCATTGCAAAATCAATGAAATGTGGTGAGTTTATATAATTAAAAGAATTTGCGGTTACTCGTTGTAATGAACTGTAAGGATCACAAGTGTTTGTTTCATTGTGCAATTTATGTATATATATGTGAGCGTAAAGGCAATGTATACCCAGTAAGCGAAACATATTGTACTAGTCACAGAAAAACTTTAAAACTTTTATAGTATTTTATTATTCACCACCATAATAAAATTGTTAATTTCATCGCAGATGGATAGCTTCTGCTCACGTACCAGATATGTATATGTATATCTACAATATCGAATAGTTATATATAAAAGCTGAGATAGCCAGATAAGTAGCCCTCCATATTCAATAATTGGTAATCCGCCACCTCTCTGGTTTGATAAGAGATCCACTAATACATATAAAATAAAGTTATCCACAAAACATATACCCAAATAAAATGCAATTTTGTCTTCAAACAATACCAAACCAAGCCAATATATAGACATAAATATATAATATCAACCAAATAGCCGTGAGTCTACCATCTAATAGATAACAATAATGTGGCTACAACAACAAACAATAATAAACTTTAGTAAGTGATATTATATTTACATACATAAATATATAAGTAGCTGCTGCCATTCACAATGCGCTCATGGTTATATCCGCCTGTAGCGATATTAACAGCTGACACATTTAAGCAAAATTGCAGTAAATTAAGTATGAATTCTACATTGCGGTGCAATTAAGTGGCGAGAGTTTATATTGAGTTCAATAAGCGTAATCAGCAATTTAAGCACATATTTATATGCACACATACATATGTATATGTGTATGCAGCTATGGATCGATTTCATGCATGCTATCTACATACATATGTGTATATCCTGTTATGAAAGGAAAATCAGTTGAGATGCAACAACAATCACTTTTAGTTGCAATAAAATTTAATAAGCAGACATTGTACACACTGTTATTCGAAATTAGTGTTTAAGTAAATTTAAATTGTAGAACACTTCACTTAAAATGGCTGAATTTCAGGTTTCTTATGATTTATATGTATACAAGTATATATGTATGTACATATGTATTTCGAATGTCAGTATTTTATGCGTCTGTTGATTTTTGTCAAATTTACGTTTACTTTAACGGTATGTTTATTAGCCAAGATTTTGCTAAATGTAGGCAATAAAGGAATTTAAAGCGTTTGCAGTTGCTTTGCATTTCACTTCAACAATGTGGCCTACATTTAGGAGCATATTCAAGAAATGGGTAGATATAATATTTTCGGTAAAATTGTTAAATTTTTTGTAAAAGATTTATATCTTATTTTAGATAAATCAAATACATACCAATTTTAATGGAAATAAATCTGAAAATATATAAAAATATTATTAAAGTTGGTAGAGTAGAGTTTTGATTTTTATTTTAAACTTTAGAGCTGGAATAAAAAAATTACGAAAATCATATAATATGTATTAATCAACACTATGATATGCTGTATACCTCAAAGATGTATCATTTCTAGAATTTTGAGAATAAAAACTACAAGTAATCTGCGGCATTAAAAACATATCTATGGCTAAAGGTTCAGAATATGCGTTTTTCAATCGTCAATAAAGCTTCGTTAATATTCTGAATGTTTATCAACTTATTCGAATTGCTCTAAATTTCTTCTAAATCAATATTATCGAAATAAAATAAAATAATGCCTTTAGTTATTATATTATAAGACAAAAGGACTAGCTTCGATAGCACAAATGGAATTACATACATTTGCATATCTTCAAACTCTTCAAAGGAATTTCGATTAGTGATAGTTAGAAATATTACTGTAACATATTGTTGAAACCGCAAATTTTTATTCAAACAAAAATATGTATTTCAATAAAATAATCCGATTTTCAACACGTTCAATTTTCAGGATTCGAAAATAATTTCGAAATTCGAACTTCATAAATATTGATTTTTAATTTTTTTCTTAGAATTAAACCATTTTAAAGCTATTTCGAAATATTTAAAATTTCAAATTTCAAAAATTTCAAAAATATTTAAAATTTCAGATTTCGAAAATATTTTTGAAGTTCATACGTAAGCGAAAATATGGACTTTTGTTGTTTTTATAGAATGAAATTATTTTATAGCTATTTGACGGTATTTCGAAATATTACTTTGATTACTTTCTAAAATTAAGATTAATCAATTGTTCTTCGAATTATTTCGAAACTACTTTCGGACATGATGCTTGTGTAATCGAAAATATAAAATTTTAATTTTTTTTAGAAACAAACAATTTTAATCTTACTTCGAAATTCGAATTTCGAGATTAAAAAATATTCTAGAACTCAATAATCGAGAAGAACGAGTTGTACATTTCTCTTAGAATTAATAAGCTTTAAGGCTATTCCGAAGTATATTAAAACTTTTCCGAACATTCAATAGTGTATATGACATCGTAATTGTTATTTTCAGAGAAATTTTATGATCTCTTTCAAAAAACCGTTTAAAATTTACAATATTCTTAGCAAGTAAATATACATAATTTGTGTAATTACGAAGTTAAAGTGTAAGAAATGTGCAAGTCCCGAAATAGCGCGTTTTGCTAAATTTTATATGAAAAATTTCATATTTGCATACAAATGTACATATGTATGTCCACATTATATGTCTATATGTATGTACATTTATTTAATAAAACAGTATCTCCAAACCATTTTAGGCGTTCTGTTCAAAAATAATTATATTGGATTTCAAATTTTCAATAAACAGAAAATTTTCAAAATTTTCGAAATTCATATTAAAATCAAAAAATTAAATAAGCATTGCCGCTAATTCAATTACAACTTCGAATATTACTATTATATGCTCTATGTGGTTTATGGTTTTCGAGTTTTGCACACATACACAATTTTCGAAAATTTCGAAATTCATTTTAAAGTCTAAAGAATTAATTGGCATTCGTTCGAATTCAATTATAATTTCGAATATTACTATTATAGTTCGTTAATTTTTGATATAGCTTTTGGATTTTGGATTATCGACAATTTCGAAATTCATATTGAAGTCAAAAAATAAATTTCGAAATTCATTTTAAAGTCTAAAGAATTAATTGGCATTCGTTCGAATTCAATTATAACTTCGAATATTACTATTATAGTTCGTTAATTTTTGATATAGCTTTTGGATTTTGCATTATCGAAAATTTCGAAATTCATATTGAAGTCAAAAAATAAAGTGTCACCTCTTCGATTCCATATAATTTGGGAAAAAGCGTTTAATAATTAGAATTAGCATTGAAACCCGTTACTCCCCGATAATAGTAGCTTTTAAAACAAATTTCGGGATTGTGTGACAAAGATTGTAGTCATGTTTGCTTCTACGTGAGTTTGATTGTAGGCACGTCTATCAGCAATCAATAATGCTTAATTTGATTAGGTGCTCAACAAGTCGCGCTGTAATAATTCTCTCTAATAACAAATAAGCATTTATGTATGTATGTATGTGCGAGTATTATTTTATTGATATATGAGTAAAGATCTAAAAATAAATTATATTACTTTGAGCTGATATACATATGTACCTGTATGTTTACAAATTTTGAATATGGAAATAGTTTTCTACATACATATGTGCATAAATAATTATGATTTATATATTTGTAGGCATTGTTGAGGCGTATAAGAAATGTTGAAGCATTGTGGTAAAAATTTTAAAATCTCAGCGGTAACAGATGTATATGGTAGATACTACTATAAAATTGTGGTGAATGATATTAAGGTTCATACATACATAATTATATCGTCACCTAAAATGCAAAACAACGCATCATCAAAAATCAAACATCATATCACATATGTATATTTTGAATAAAACTTTCAGCTTCCGCTGTCAGACATAACCAATATATAACCACTATATAACCAATACATAACCAATATATAACCATTTTATAACCAAAACTCAAATTTTATTTCAATATGAGTGGTTTCTCTTTTATTGTTTTTCCTTCGCGTTTAAACTTATGAAAAGTGATGTTACGTTATTTTGCATTTTATGTCACGATATACATACTTATATAGTTATGAAGAGACTACTTGGTGATAATTAATTTTGACATTGCGTGGGTCCAAAATTGTATGCCAAAATGTCATGCGATAAATTATGATGTTCCAGTACTAAAAATAACGCATGCGATATTTGTGTAAATAATTCTATATACGTATGTATGTATGTAATAATTTTTATGTACATATGTGCATGCTACATAAGTACGTACTATATACAATTTTATTAACCCACATGCATACATATGTATTTACAAATTTTTATTATTCTTGTATCAGCGCCAGAAAAAAGATCTTTTAACAAGGTCAAGTGGTAAATGCGAAGAAATTTTTATGTAAATATCTATGTTTGTGTGTTTGTAAGTAAACAACAGCAACAATGAGTGGAAATCACGGTGTGAGTCTGGAGTTTCATTTTATCACTACAAAAACACTTTAACAGTTGATTGTACATACATACATATGTCTGCATGTATTTATATGGCAGTACCTGTGTCAGCGCTGCGTTGTTGTATGTCATAAGTCATGACTCACCGGCGCCGTAGATAATATTATACAAAAGTAAAATGAGAAAACAAAAACTAACATACAGCGATTTCTTTCTGTGAGTGAAAGATACGCGGCGGGCGCATACATACAGACATATATTATTGCAAATGTTGACGAAAATACATGTATATTATTACAAATGTATATATTTAATAAATATAAATATGTAACTGAGTTTGCTGTTAAATTTAATGAGCATAATTGAATGAATTACGACTTTTGTGCTCTCACGCACACACTCTCACACACTAATAACCGTGGGCGAAGCAAGCAAATGCAACGCTGAGTGTGAGCGCGCATGAGAGCGCGCGTTCGTTTGTACAGCAATTTGCCGAGCGCACATTTTTACTAATCGCAGAAGTAGAGCGTAAGCATTTTACTAGCCACCACTGTGCCGTGAAGTGAACGCTGATCGCTCAGAGTGAGATCACAGTTGGAACAGGGTTATCAGCAATGACTTAGCGGCTTATTAGTGGAAGAGAGTTGAATTGTACAACGCTCCACGACCATCAGAGTGAGCGCACTACATGATCAAGTTAAAGTATCTTTGTATCCAACAAACTACCTACACTGGCGGCCTACAAAGCGCACCTAGCACAGCGTTGAGCATTTGTAGTATTTGTTGAGATTCCAAAGCGTTTGGGTGTGTTTTCCTGCTACGCGTTGTCGCCGTGCTGTCATCGTCACGACCACTGCAAAGATTGAAAGTGTATTGAGTAGAGAAAAAGAGCAAAAAACCAAAAAAAATCGCTGTTTGAATGTAAAAACACGCTGGCCACTCAAAAATTGGCAAAATTTCAAGAAAATACCACAACAACAACAAATCAAGGTGCAACACATTCGAAAGGTGGCTGAGTGACGCGCGAATTGTTGACATTGAATTTGTGCCGCAACGCCTTTGGAACAGAAAAAAAAATAAAAAAAAACTAAATTTTTTTCTGAATTTTAATTTGAAGCGTTGTGTAATCGTCACAACAAACGGCTGCTGAACAGACGCAAACTGGTTAGCTGGCTGGTTTTTAATTAGTGAAACGGCTAAAAGTGAAATAAGAAGAAAATTCCGGACTACGAACAAGTGGAGAGCAATTTGTGTTTAACTAGGCAATAAACACAGACACACACACCCACATACACTTACATATGAATGTGTATACATGAAAAATTTTAATCGACTAAGCGAGTGTGCAATCGAAGAGATACAGCAATACCGCAGTCATCGCCCCTCAAACCGCAAACAAGTCCTCCAACACTTCAACTCCAACGCACCAAGCCAACAACAATTTAAGTGAAAAGAAACTGGTCAATCAAGCAGATAATTCTTAGAAGACACATAGGCTGCAGTAAACTGAAACAACAATAAAGAGACGCAAGTGACAAAACATATAAAATTAACAAAAAAACAACAAATAAAGTACGTCACAATAACAAAAACATAAAAAAAAATTAATTTTTAATCATTGCAATAACAAAAGGTTACTACTACTACAACAACAAAAATAAAAAATAATTATATCAAGAAAGAGTGACAACAAAAAATAGTACAACAACAACAACAATAAAAACATTGTAATAACAAAATAACAAGATATTAAACATAAAAAAGTTTACAACAACAAAGACAAAGAAAAAATATATTTAAAATCAATAATAACAAAAATCTGGCAAAGCAACAACAAGAAAATTATTAAAAAAAATACATAAAAACCGAAATATTTCAAAACCACAATAACGCACATATTAAAAAACAACAACAACAACGAATAAGTGCAAAGCAACAACGAAAATAGTGTACAAAAACAACAAAAATTTAAAAATATTATTAAAACAACAACAACAAACCCACAAACGCAAACAACTTGAGTGCAACCCAGCCACCAACAACAACAACATAAATCCACCCAGCACCACAACAACCAACCGCAACACCACAAATCCTCCACCATGCAGGCCATCAAGTGTGTCGTCGTCGGCGATGGTGCCGTCGGTAAGACTTGCCTCCTCATCAGTTACACAACAAATGCCTTTCCCGGCGAATATATTCCCACCGTCTTCGACAATTACTCAGCCAATGTGATGGTCGATGCGAAACCAATTAATTTGGGACTCTGGGATACGGCCGGTCAAGAGGATTACGATCGTTTGCGACCACTTTCCTATCCGCAGACAGATGTCTTCCTTATATGTTTTTCGCTGGTGAATCCAGCCTCTTTCGAGAACGTACGCGCCAAATGGTATCCCGAAGTACGTCATCACTGCCCCAATGTACCGATCATATTGGTCGGCACGAAGCTGGATTTGCGCGACGACAAGGCGACCATTGAGAAATTGAAGGAGAAGAAACTGACGCCCATTACATATCCGCAGGGTTTGGCTATGGCCAAGGAGATCGGTGCTGTTAAGTATCTGGAATGTTCGGCGTTGACGCAGAAGGGCTTGAAGACGGTCTTCGATGAGGCCATACGTTCGGTGCTGTGTCCGGTGATGCGGGTCAAGCGTTCGCGCAAATGTGCGCTGTTGTAAGTGCTACTAATGGTGGTGTGTGGACGGACGCAGTGCGGCGAAGGTGTTGCCAACTTTTCAAGTGTAAGATGTTTTGACGAATTAGGCAAAATCGCTTCGGCTTCTTGTTTTTTTTAATAATTTTTTGAAGATCTAAAGACAAATTTTGCATGCAATGAGTGTGTTTCTATTATTTTAGAAGCAATGCTTTTACTTTTAGTACATATTGTTGTGTCTATTATGCTTTAGAAATATGTAATATGTCTGATAGAAGCAGAAAGAAAGAAAGAAAAAACAGAAAGCGCAAAAAAATAAAACTTATTTAAGAAAATGAAAACTCAGCGCAGAAATTATTGGAATTTTTATTATTAACTAATTAATGCACCGTATGTGTGGTACATACATACATACATATATGTATATATATATATGCAGTATAAAATTTGTAAAAGTGTGAGTGTATGTGTGTGTTAGCAGCAAAGCGCATATTTTGGATTTTTCGCATTTTTATTTCAACTTT
Organism: Bactrocera tryoni; assembly: GCF_016617805.1. NCBI lineage: Eukaryota > Metazoa > Arthropoda > Insecta > Diptera > Tephritidae > Bactrocera > Bactrocera tryoni. The sequence continues at coordinate 13,141,865 of NC_052503.1, read as the reverse complement.
TTCTTTTTATTTTCAATTATTTTTATTTTTTCTCTCTTACATTAGTTTGTAACTCAGTAAATACGAATGCATAGCGCAGCACAGAACAACAACTTCACATATACAGATGCATACATAGTATGTACAACAAAAACAACAACAAAAGCTAGACCAAAGTAAAAGCTTACTTAATTTCAATTCAAGTTCACAGACTTTATCTGAAACAAACCTCTGCTCAGCTGGTCTTATGAGTTGCCCACACGCTCAGAGTGATATAGCGAGATAAAGAGAGCACAGTTTGTATTGTATGCCAGCCAACAAACTGCGAAAAGTGTGTGGAGAAGCGTGTAAATTAAAAATATGCGAGAATGTTGTCATAAAAAATTTAATTATTTTAAAAAATTTCTACTTAAATATTCAAATTAAGTCATTTTAAAAGTGTTCTGGATTTTTCTAAATTTTTTGAAGTTTTGCATACAAACATTACAAATTACTGATGTTGGAAGGTCCAAGACTATTTTTATTTAAAAAAATACACATTATAGAGCTTTCTTCCAAGAAATGTGGGTGAAAAAAGATTAAGAATGTGCATAATTTCGGCTACCTAGCAAAATATTTCAATAAGAATTAAAGAAATTTGTCTGTATCTAGCATATCATTTTAAACCGCAATATTTTTCCGAAAAGCCATTAATTGAATTTAAAGTAAACTCTTTAAAAATCAGAAAAAATTAAGCATCGGTTGATGTGACGTCAGAGAGACAGCTGTTTGCGGAGTCAATAAATGCTTATATTTTGTATATCACTTTTCACACACTCTCGATCGTAGTCACGTAAATCCGATTACTGTTTGAGAACTCTTTGATAATAATGGAATTTATGTGCTAATGAAAGAAGGCAGTACAATGTTTCGGCAGTAGTTATATTACTGAAAAGAAGTTAATAGTGATTCATGATTAACAATCAGCTGATTCTTCACTTTCTCTTTTTCTATCTTTTCAGAGATCTTAATCCCTCTTTAAAATTTAGTTAGTTAGATTAATTTTTACAAATGACTTTCAGTTTTTTCAAAAATTTGAAAATTAGCTTTTAAACTGTATAATTATTACTTTTGAAAATAGCAAAAGCAACATATTGTCACCTAAAACGAATAACAACGTGTCCAAAAAAAAATTCGAAATTGATTTCAGTACTTCATATTACATATAATATATGTAGCATAAAATTTCAGATTCCGCTGTCATATATAACCAATATATATCCAATACATAACCAGTATACAATCGAATACATAACCAATATATAACCAATATGTAACCAATACATAACCACTATATAAATTTTATAACCAAAACTAAAATATTGTTTTCATAAGAGTGGTTTCCATTATATCGTTTTTTTCTTCGCCTGTAAACCTTTGAAAATCATGTTACGTTATTTTATTTTAGGTGACGATATTTAGATTTATTTGTGATGAAATTATTAACAGAATTATTAAACCACAAATTAAACTCCATAGCTCGAACTTCTATAACTCGAAGTTCTCCAGAACTCGAACATATACTTGTATGGTATGTATAATTGCTTTTTCAAATGTATTTTTCACAGTATGCTTTCAATTTTGTATTAAAAAAAGTCTCAAGCGTTTTTAATAAACTTTACATATGAGAGGGCCAAATGCAGCAAAAGCTTCAATCACTTAATTTTTAAACCACAAGCGATCATTTGCCAGACAAATTTATGCACTTAAAGTTTTAAAATCATTAAAAGTACTTAGCTGCAGTTCTAAGTGGACTAAATATTTTAAGAAATTTTTGACTTGACTTCGAAACTTTTAACCCTAAAGTTAGTGACTTAAAGTGTTTGTTATTAAAACGAATTGAGTGACAATTAAAGTCAAAAAGTTGTAGACTTTGAAGTTAGAACACAATTTCTCATACGTAGATTTTAAAAGCTCTCAAAGAGGCTAGAGAATGTAAATAATAATAAAGTTGTCTTTTTACAGAAAATTCTTGAATTTTGCAAATTTTTTGCTTTTGATTCTAAAACCGTTTTCAGATTACACAGTACAACAGCTAATCTGGGGTTGAGAAATTCCAAGTCAGGGTGATGGTACTAGGTCAGAATAGTAAAACCCTCAAAGGGTTTGGAGTTCGTATGTCTCAGTTTTTTTATGACCTTTTAAATTTTTTCCTTATCTTGATGTTTTTTCGCTTAGTTGTAACATTTTGGCAAAAACGTAGTTTAACATAACTCGCGAACCACTTGTCCGATTTTGATGAAACAAATTTAAAATATTAAGAATTACAATTTCTATTTGTTTTTATTTGTTTTTATTCAAAAAAGTGTCATTTATCGGCTTTTTTTTATAAATTTTCTCCAATAACTCCATACTTCTGGCCATAAACTACTAAAAAAATAAAGTAAACATTTTTATAATTTTTTATTTTTATTTTATTTATTTATTTTTATTTATTTTAATAAATCTTGCCTAGACTTTTTCGTTGGTGGTTGTTCGACAACAGACAATAATCCCAAAAATGTTCCACAGTGTTATTTGACATAATTTTGGCAACCGGATGTTATGTAGTTGATTACTAAATTTTACCGCTTAATCAATTAACAGGGTACTCGAAATTATAAGCATTTATTAAGGCTGAAAAGAAAGAATACAATGCAATGATAAGAGACAGTGCTGTTGTATTTATATCAAGCTCTATGGTCTCTGTGGACGTATATGAATGGTGTTTCAAAATAAAGGAGAGATTTGCCATTTCAAATAATCTTCAGAGTTGACGAAGTTGTAATACTATTTCAACCATATTTTGTATGAAATTTATGAACTTCGCCCGACAAGCTTTCATTGTTTTTGAAATGTTGTTCAATAATGAAGACACGTTGTTTTATCGTGGAACGCTCCATTTTGATTAAGCTTTAACTCTATATCTATAAATGGGGGCAGAAAAAGGAAGAAAGCCTAAAATATATTAGAAATCGTTATACTCAGCAGTTTGAAGAACTAATAAAGCCTTGGACTGGCTGATTTTTCATTATCAATACCATCGTTATTGATTTAATTTGACTTCATTGCTTCCATTGGCCCAAGCTCAGTCTTTAGAGAGAAAAACGCGAGTCAGTCCAATAGCTTTTAACCGCTTGTGGTAATAAAACGACGTCAAGGACTTGTTATTATATTATTTTATTAAATACATTAATTAAAAATTAGCCCATTTATTTCCTTAAAAATAGGTGTGTTGCAGAATGGCTAATTACTACTTACTAGCAACCCAAGTGGAAAAGCGTTTCTAACGCCAAAAACTTAGCAGAAAAGAACGCAAGTGAAAGCTTAAGAAGCAAACAGAGCTGCTGGTTACTGCTAACAGCCAATAGCTACTATCATGTGAAGGCACAACTGTTAGGCACGGGTGATATTTGACGCATTTGCTTTGATTTTGTTCATTGTAATTGTTTTGAACACTGAAAATTCTGTTGATTAATTTTCAAATGTTGATATGATCTGTTTATTATAATCGACATATGTATAAATATTTTTTCCTGATTTCTGCTGGTTTTTCATTTCTTTATTTATTCGATAGTACGCTCTTTTTTCTTGCTATCCAGCCGCTCAAAGCGCTTCTGAAACAAACCTAATATTTCCCGATCTTCTGACCGCTTTTCAAGTGCTAAGCTCTTATAAAGTAGATATTAAGGTCATTGGAAAAGAGATATTTTTAAAGCTATAAGTGTTCAACTTGCATGTGATGACTGGTTGTTATAAATGTATGTGTATGAGGAAATATAGGAATATTTGATTCATATAATACTCATAGAAGCTTTCAAACAGATGCTATAGAGATGGTAAAATATTATATTTATTTACAGAAGTCACAATTTATATGTACATACAGTTATAGTTACATATGTACATATAAAGCACAAAAATGAAAAGCAATGTTGCTCGAATTTATTTTGATGAAGCAAAATCGGATCAAGTATGCGTCACAAAGAACAACGCGACCGCGCCTCAGCTTTAAAGAAATCTAGGAAAATAAAAGTAGATTTGAATATATGTATCTACATTTTTTATATAATTAAAGTGGGTGTATAGACGATAACTACATACTTTCATTTTAATGACACTGACTTATTGAGTATATTGCTAAAAGTATATACCAATACATATGTACATTCTATTACATACGCATATATGTACATAGATATATCAACACAAAGCAGCCACCTGCTATGGCTAGTGTCTGATTTTAATAAATTTATTAAATAATATTTAGACAAGCAAATAATTTATCGGTGTATGTTGTGTGATAAGATTTGTTGGCAAATACTGACTTATTAAGGGCACCAACATATGAAAACATGTACACATATACATACATATATTCACATTTGTTTTGTTGCTTTGATATATAATATATGTATGTTTGTATATCTGATCGACATTTGCTAAAGAATTTAAGTAATTTTCGTGTTTAACCCGGCAAGGTCAGCGACGGGCGGCTTTCTTTAATTGATGGCAGACACAGACAAGCACTCATGCACACATACATACTACTTATATACATATGTGTATATGTTAAATATAGGTATAGGAATGGTAAACAATAACGCACGTTAGTTTCCACATGTTTTGCAAATAGATATGTATTCAACAACAACTAGGAAAATAAATTTTCGCGATTAACATTTCCCCTGCCACATGCTGCAAGGAATTCCGGGAAATAAATAAGTAAATTTTATGCCGATGGTCTGGCTTTTGTTGGCGCCGCAATAAAAACAGCAACAAATTAGTTAAGCACACAAACAAGCATACAGATAGTTGCGTTAATGTATGTGCGCAGACAGAAATGAGTTGTTAAAATTTAAATTGTTTCTTCTGCAAAATCCTTTTCATAATATTTTTTAATTAAACATTTCTTAATTTTTTTTATTCAAATTTTAATTTAAAAAAATTTTATTTGAAAAATTTATATAACAAAAATTACATTTAAAAAAAAATTTATTTGAAAAATTTACTAATTTAATTTGAAAAAATTATACTATTATAGTATTAATATACATTTTTTTATATGAAATTTGTTTAAATTATAAAATCTCAAATTTTAAAAAAATTTTAATATGAAAAATTCAAAATACAAAGTACTATTTTTTGATATTTTATAATTAAAAAAAATTTCAAATTAAACTTAATACGTTTTTGAAATTAATTTTTTTAATATAAGTTTTTTGATATTTTTTAATTTAAAAATTTCAAAGTAAAAATGATTAAAATGAACAATTTAATAAAAAATTATAATTGAAAAACAATTAATTTAAAAATTTATTTGATTCAATTTGAAAAAAGTTATATTTTTTTAATTATAGTATTTTTTATTTTAAATTTTTCAAATTAAAATTTTAATTAGATATTTTCTAAATTAAGTTTTTGATTTTGAATAAGAAAAAATTAAAAAATTTTTATTAAAGATATTAAGAAAGTGGTTAATAAAAAAATAAGAAAAATTTTAATCAAAAACATTAAAGAATTTTTCATTTCGAAAGATAGAAATTTAGACTATTGTTGGTTTTGATTAAAATTTTATTTGAGATATTTTTAATTTAAGAAAATTATAAAAAATAAAGTATAAAAATTGTTTAAATAAATAATTTTAAATGTATTTAATTACTTTTATTAAAATTGTGTAATAATTTCAAATATTAATTATTCTTAATTACAAAAATATACGTTTTAATAAATAAAATATTTAAAATAATTTAAAACAATTTATTCTTAAGTTTAGCAATTACAAATAATTAATTTTTTTTTTCTTTATTACTTTAAATAAATTATTTAATTGCGTTAATATATAAATTAATAATTTATTATCAAAATTTAACTAATGTATTATTTGATATTTAATTTTTTTTAATTAGTAGTAAATTAAAAAAAAAATCGAACAATTTTGGAATATTAATTTGGCTAAACTAAAGTGTTTACAAACAAAATTCTAATTAATGATTAATTTTGTAATTAATTTTTTATTATTAATTTTTTTCTATTGTTATAATTTTAAATTAATCACCTAATTGGATATAAAAATATGTTATAAAATTTAAAATTTAATTTAAAATTTAATTAAAATTGTTTTTTATTAAATTATTTTTAGTTAATTTTTTTTATTAATTTAGTGAGAGCAAAAATAAATATAATAATAATTTATAATAAATATAAAATATTTTTTTTTTCAGTAGGTACATACATATGTATATATGTACATCCCACATATGGTGCATTAATTAAGTTACAATAAAAATTATTTAAATATTAAATACAAAATCTACTCTAATAGAAATGAACAACACAAAACCGTAGTAAGTTTTCAACGTCGTCTTCCCTACGTACTGAAAGTATAACTAATTAAATAAGGAGTCAAGTCGAGTATTTTTAGAAATTGCATTTTGTCAATGTCTGTGCAATTAAACGCTATTTTATTTTAATAATATATCTGTAATTTTATTATTAGCGCCAATAACGGATTTTTACTTCAGCAAATTTTTATTTTCTTGTAAATTTAATATTTTTATGAAAAGCGATATATGTTTTTATAATAAAACAAAAAGTTTTAAACTAAATAATTTTATTAATAAAGACTAAAAGTGAATAAAAAAATAAAATTTGTTTTATTTTTACGTAACACGAGGACTATAAACAAAAATACTTATTTTTAATAAAGAGGATATGGCTAGAGGCTGGAAAAATATTTTTAACTGAAAGCTCTTTTGTAACACTTCCATTTGATGCCCATATTGAAGTGTATAATCCACAATTTTCAGTTTTTGGTTTTGAAACAAGTGGCAACGCTTCAACTTAAATTTTTTTAACCATCCCTCTTTCATACATAACAAGCTAAACAAACAAAATTGAAATCGAATCAGTTATCACTGAAGTGGCTCCTATCGATTTCATTGCCGTGCCTAAAGGCGTTTCACTCAAAAAGATTGTCACCAGTCTCTGCATTCAGGAAATTGTTATTGTCGTTTGTTGTACTTAGATGAAATCATGCTGATAACGGCAACAAGATTTGCGCATAGAAGGTAATTTTCTCTGGCTTCATTTCTGGTGGCAACTTTTTCTGGTTGCTTTCTTTGCATAGAGCTAAAAGAACGGTCTTATCTACCATGACTAGTCTTTTACGGAGGTAAGTACTAAATTCATTTTTGATAAGATTAGTTAAATCATGTATTTGCAGTAAAAAAACAAACCTTTTGACGATCTTGTACTCCAAACAAATGAATGTACTTTTGAAAACCGCATTTTTAATATTTTCGATGGTTAGTCGGAGATATTAAACATTTTATTGAAACGGACTGTAACCGAGGTTAAGGTTTACCGGAAAGCATGTGTGCCACTTTCTTCGAATTTTTAAGCTCTTTGCTCTAATTCTCTAAACCTAGACCTAAAATTCAGGTACTCAGAGATATACCTTAGTGAAGGTGATAATTTTTAGGGTTCAGCTTATGAGTATTGGATTGTTTAAAACCAAAATGGTTAAAGGTTTGCTATTTTTTAAGATATTATATTAAATTGAGAAAAAATCATAAAATAAAAAAAATATTTCAAAATAATTTCCTTATGAAGGCTTGCAGTTGAAATTTCTATTAAGGAGTGTTGCCACCTATTCAAAAAAATTTAAAATTTTTGACTGCAAAAGAATTTTTATGATTTGGTTTTTAATTAAATAAAATCAATTTCAGAAATAAATATTTTTGGAAAGGGTAGCCACCTTCTTGTAAAATTAATTTCCAAAATGTTTGTTACAAAGCAAAACTTTATATATGATGTAGATACAAAAATAAAGAGGTATAATGAGGCTTAAAGTTGAAAAAATCTTCATGTCGGCTTGCCACTCTTATTTTATTTATTAAATTATGTTTTAAATTGGAAGTCGAAAATTTGTTTGGTAAATAGAGTGTACCATATATGTAAATATCGTACTAAGGAACACTAAAACTGCAAAATCTTGAAGCCTTAGAAATGGAATATTTTTTAAAGAGTGTTGCCATCTCTTCAAAAAATAAAAATTCAGCTTCTGTAGCAAGCAACAAAATATTAACATAGGGTTTTAAATTAAAAACGAAAAATTTCTGAAAATTATTTTTGGAAGAGGTTGCCACCTTTTTGTAATATTAATTTAATTAATCTGTTTGGTAAGTAGAGTGTACAATAAAAATATCAAACTAAGAAATACTTAAAATATTAAAACTGCAGTCTTAGAAATGGAATATTTTTTGAAGAGGGTTACCACCTATTCCAAAATGAAAAATAATGCAACTGATGAAAGCAACAGAATACTAAAATAGCTTTTAAATTAAACCAGAAAAATTTCTGAAGCAGTTAGTTTTGAAAAAGGTTGCCACTTTTTTGTAGTAATAATTCCGAAAATTTATACTATTTAGCAAGAATTATATACATAGCTGTCGAATTAAAAATGATTAGGAAGGCTTAAAGTTGCAAAGATTTTGGTGCAGGCTTGCCACTCTTTTTTGATTTATTCAAATATATTTGAAATAGGAAATCAAAAAAAATTTTGGTGAACAAACAAAACAGTATGGTCATCAAACTAAGGAGTTTTACGGGGAAAAAGTTAAAAATGTTTTGGAGCAGGTGGCAATGCTTTTATATTAAGATTTTAGAGATATATTTGAGATGACATGTAGTTGGTCCACAGCTGGTTTCTAAACTTTTGAGCACCATTTTACAATTTTTTTACCATTCCAGTTCTAATCTCAAGAAGCGGGTAAAGGGGAGGATTAAGTTCTTTGAAATAAAAAAGTATGCAGGAGGTGATCTGATATTATGATTTTTAGATGAATGCAGGTTAAATAGAAGGCTGAAAATTGTTGTATTAATTATCGATTACGTCTTTCCTCTTCTCATTATTTATATATAATTTAATATTTTTATAATTTATTTTTTTATTTATAAACAAAAACGCAAAAAGTGGTATGTGAATATTAAATTTAATTCGAAGTTATCAAAAAACTATTGGAGCGGAGTATACTTAGTAAAACTCAATAACAAATACGGCATTATTAATTTTACTATAGCATACTTTTAGGCACGCGTATTTCATTATACCAACCCCCAGTGTCATCACTAGCAAGCACCCAACACGTTTCTAATTGGATGCGCGGTAACTAATTGATAAGCTCAAATGCTGTCACTAAAAACATTATATAATTTCTTATGCCACAAATATGCAAAATATTTTCAAAACATTGCGCATAACCCAAAAATAAGTTATTTTCAACACAAAATGTATTTCCCTCGTAAAATATGTATGGTATGTTCCGGTGTGTGTGTGCCTTCGTCGAAAAGCTCGAGTAGAAATGTTGATTGATTGTTAATAAATTGGCTGTTGCTCGACGCTCATTAGCACAGTGCGAATTCGATGAAATATGATGGGAAAACGAAATAAACCAGCAGAAATATGTACACACGTACACATACATACATACAAACATGTATGCCATCACACTTAGTATTGCAAAAACATGCATGAGCGAAATATTTTAAGAGGGACCGCTGCCATGAAAATTGGCGAAAAATTATGACAAGTCATATAAATGCACCCAAACAAGCACACACACATACACTTATAAGTCATTCATACACACACATACACAAGCTTTGATGATGTAATGAATTTGCCTGCTGTGCTACGCGCCACGGGATGCGGCACATTAGCGGCTGGTGGCAGCAAAAACACTTCGAACAGCGCCATTCCTGGTGGAAGGGGCTGCGGTTGATCTGTGGGGCGACACTGCTGTCGTCATCGCTGCATGCTCTACATTGGCGTTCGAGCGCTTATGAATGAGTGGGCGCAACTTTCAATGCCACTGGCAGCAGTGTTGAAAATTATCTGCATGTGTTGTTGTGTGGTGGTGCTGGTGTCAAACGGATGGACAGCCGAAAGCAGACACTGTAAATTCGCGTAATTGACCTAGATTTCGGAGCCATCGCTAGTCAGCCGCCGGGAAGTTTGAATGTAAATTGCCAATAGTTGAGTTTGGGGGTTCAACTAACTTGACAGCGCGAATGACGAAATGGAATTTCAAGTTGCTAAATATCAGATATACAATTTATATAGCCAAAATATTCAATGTTTTATCGAAAGCGTCGAATTTAGCAAATACATTATTTGATGGAATTCTTTTGTGGGCTTATAAATTTAGGTATTGTAGATTGTAAAAAATAAGCTTCCCATTTATAGTTAAAACTCACTTAACTCAGAAAGAGTTAAGTTACTTGAGGCATCAAAATAAGTTACATGAAAAGATCATTGTTTTCCTCCAGATCATATTAAATTGTGATATTTAGTGAAATTCGACAAAAACTAAACAATGTTTACATATAACGGTACTTGTTTAAGTTATAAAACACTCAAAAAAATATATTTTTCTCTCAAATCTTATTTTTATATATTAATGTTCCAGTAGGATTCAAGAAATTTCAAGAAATACATATATTCCGAACGATGACATTGAGTTTCTTAAGAATGCTTCTACAACAGGTGAGATTCAAACGAATTGAGGGCTTTTGTAGACATCTGCCAAGAGACGACCACTTTTAGAAATTACTTTTCCTTATTTCCTTATTTTTTCCGAAAGGTGGAAACTATGTCCCATCGATTAGCAGTCATTAACTCACGTTCCTAAGGTTCATAGAATATAAAAAAAAGAAAGCACTATTGGTTTCAAAATCACTAAAATTTTTTGAAAACCAGCGTCGCATTAACGTCTGTGAAACAATACTTTCCGACTACCAGTTTGTCATGATACGTTATTACTGGAGATCAGTATTGGATCTATGCTTACGATCTGGAAACAGGTGGTCATTCGGCTAAATATCGTGGCAAAGGTGAGCCGAAGCCGAAAAAAACACGTCAAAGCAGGTCAAAAATCAAGTTTATGCTGACAATTTTCTTCGATTCTCGAAATGTGGTGCACTACTAATTCCTTCCAACAGGCCAAACTGTCAACAAAGAATGATATTTGAGTGTTGTGCGTCGTTTGAGCGAAGCTATTCGAAAAAGAGGTCAGAATTATGGGCCGACAACTCTTGGTTCTTGCACCACGATAATGCACGGTCGCATGCTGCACTGATTCTTCGTGCGTTTTTCGCCAAATTTTCAATCAATATCATGCCGTAACCACAGTTTTCGCTTGATTAAGCTCCGTGTGACTTCGGGCTTTTCAGCAAACTCAAATGACCACTTCGTGGGAGCCGTTTTGAGTGCAATTGAAGATATTAAACCTGAGTCGCTACGCGCTTCAAGACTTTGATGAAAGGCTAGTCTCCTACACTAATTACTTTAATCAGATTACAGAAACCAATATAAACAAAGAAACTTATAACTGTATATATTCAAAGCCATATATGCCGTATATATATATATATAAAATGCCATATTTAAAAAATGAAAAACCAGTATTATGTCTTATGATGCATACAAAATATGCCTCGAAAGCTCTCTAAAGGCTTGGTCAAAGGGCTTTTGTGGCTCATGGTCAAAGCCCAGAATAATTTTTGGTTTCAATGGCAAGTTATTTCATGACAGGAATATTTTTTTTGGACACCAAGTTTGATAATTGCGCTAGATAATTGAAGAAATTGATTGAAAATTACATCTCTTCTTCTCAAGTTTCACTTAGGTCATCGAAAACTGAGTTGACACCATGCGAAGGTTGCCACCAAGGTTGCTTTTATAAATAAAGGCAGAATGTACCTCCCTTGACAGAATGCCATATCAATACTCTATTTTATGTTCTTTCAAAAAAATCTCTTTCTAAACCCGATTTTTGAATTTCGCATTCTCCGAACTTATTTATGCGAGCATTCTTGAACAAAGTTATAATTGCAGTAATGATCTTTTTTATATTCTAAGGCTTCTTCGATATGTTGCCGAACTGATTCGCTTGTTGAATCTATCCCGAAAAGGGCAAGGTGTTTCGGAATAAATTTAGAATGCTTTATTTCATTTTATCAAATGGTCATTAGGGTAACTGAAACTGTAGGCTATAAATTAAGGTTAGGATATACAAGTTTTGTAATGTTATAGTATATAAATTATTGGCTGAAGTTCAGTTGATTTTTCAGACATAAATAAATCTATACATAATTCTGTGATTAAAAATGTACTGTTATAAAAATAAAAAGATGGTCTAAACTTACTCAATAAATTATTATAAATACAAATGTGATTGCCACACAATTTAATTAAATTTTCCCATTTGCTAAACTAGAATATTTCACAAAAACATTGAAATTGCGTATTTAAATATTTTCACAAGATATTATTTTAGAGAACTTAAATTTTATTTAGCAAATTTAGCAATTTCACAAGTTAATTAAATTCAAACACATAAAACGCGCATTCACAGGCAATTGAGCAGCGCAAGCAATGGGTTTATTTTTAAATCTAAATAATTGCTAATTTTTATTTTGAAACAACGCACGACATGACGGAGCAAGTGCGAGTACACACAGACAATATTTCACCTTGCTGCGACTAAAACAACAACTATTTTCTTTAAAATTTAGCGAAGAAAAGTATTTTAGGCACAGCAGGCGAGCAGACGGGCGGACAGACGGACAGGTGAGTACTTGTACTTATGCCTGTAGTTGTTTGTCTTTTGTTGTTGTTGCTAAAACGACGCCATCAATTACCGCTGTTTGGCGAGCCGAAAGCGATTCATCTTTTTCAAAATACTCGCAAAAAACGGCCAAGCACGCACGACAGCGTAGAGCCGCCGCTCGAGAGACGAAGGAAAAATATTTCAATGAGGAAAGTATTTGAAAGTCGTTTGCTGCATGCAGCGCTAGGCCTAAAATTTTGACAAGTGAAATTCAGAATTATTCCAAGCATGTGACGCGTATGTAGCCAGCAATTTTTGTTGGATGCTGTAGATTCTCGAAAATCTGCGCGCCAATCAGATAGGCAGAGAGGCTGCACAACTATAAAATCTTCGGAATGGAACAAGAAAACAAAAAAATGCAACAGACTACACTTATGTATAGCTAAAGTCCACCCTTTGGCTGTGAATACTTGCAAAATATGTCCCAAAATAAATATCTATAATTGATCCAATAAAGTCGATTTCTAGCTTTATTTAGCTTTCCAAAAAATGAAATTTTTTAGAAGACGTTCACTGCATTCAATCTAGAAATGTCAAAGGAATGTTTTCTCACAACAATCGCAGGAGGTTTAGAGTTATTCGACAGGAAACCGAAACATTTTAGGAACCATCACAAAATATCAGGCCACTCTCTCGTCGAAACAACAAAATTACCCCTTTCGGGACGAAGATTAACTTGAAGAGATTCAAGAACTAACATTTGATCCAGAAAAAGCTACGGATAGGTGTGGTTTGTTGGACGGTGGGATCATCGGTCTATTTGGTTTCAACAAGACGAGGCCACTTCACACACATCGCAACAGTCAATGCATTTATTGAGAGAGTACTTCTGATAGCAGATAATTTCACGTTTTGGGCCGGTTGATTAGCCACCAAGATCGTGGCAATATGTAAAGTCTAAGTATATGCGGACAATCTTTCTTCGATTCAGGACTTGGAGCGAAACATTACGCGTGTCATTCGCCAGTTACCAGTCGAAATGCTCGACCGAATCATCGATAATTTGACTCAACGGATGGACCATCTGAGACGTAGCCGCGGCCAATATTATCTTAAAAAAATAAATGCCAAAGAATGTTCTTATAAAAAACACTCCCCATTAAATTTGAGGTTTCTGTGTTTTTTTTCTTTAAAAAAGTATAAAAATCGAAGTGGATCACCCTTTATGTATCGACAGCACTACAAAGTTTGGTAATGAATTTTGCATGAATACAAACCTAAGAGAACAACAACAAATACATACATTCAACAACATCAAGATTGGCGGCAAAAAGCGAGCAACAAAATAAAATTAAATAATTGCCAACAAAGAGCAATTAAATGCAGACCCAGGCGCCCCTCAGTCAACTCACGCATATGAGTGTACTCTTGCATGTAGATATTCTTAAAAAATGCTGATTCAGTGGCAGCGGAGCGCCAAAAGTTTCCCGATTTTAGTCATATACAGACACACACACACAGACATATATAGCGATATAAGTTTCTATTACTGTACACACGCCGATCAATTTCCACGCACACACACACGCCCTTTCAGATTCTTGAAATATTTTTCGGTAATTCTGAGATTCCTTCTATGGCCTGCGGTCGATTCTTTGACTAAGCAAGCCTCTTGGCCACAAGCTACAAAGCATTCACGCCATTGGCTCCCTCACATCGATCGGCTGTGTCAGCACCCGGCGTTGCTGTTGCATGCGTAGCGGTAAATGGCGTCAATTTGTGCTAATTTTTATGGGATTTTCGTATTGATTTTTCGGTTTACTTCGCAATTAATTGAGTTAATGTATTTATCTACGACAGCCGCTACTTGCTGTGGTGCTACGTAAACATGAACTAACGGCCCTGTGGCGAGAAGGTCAATGTGCGTGGCTTGTGCTGTGGCTAGTGGCTAAAACTGCCTAATGTTGAGTCTAAGTATTTTCTAAATGTTTCGATAATAATATAATTGTATAAATAAATTTTCTTTCATATCAGCGTAATTGTTTATCGTTTGCACCGTTTGAGCAATAAAAAGTTTTCCAAAGAGTTGCATCAAGCAATTAAAATTTGTAAAATTTTCCATTCAAATCTTCATTCAATATTTTTGGGTTTTATAATGTTATATGTATATGAATATATATATGCATAATTGTATATATGATTTGCTTGAATCCAAAATTTCTCATTGCTACTCAGCGAGGGTGCTGTTTCAGTGCTCTCGAGAGAACAACTGCAGAGAGGTTAGCTCCGAAGGCACATTAGTGTGTTGCTTCTTTAACGATGATTGTTAGCTTATTCTAACTTCTGTTGTTGAATCCAAAGAATTGAGTTTTATGTATGGCCTCTCTAGCAATAATTTCAGCATGCCTGCTTAAGAAATGTATTCTAAAAGAAAAGATGAATCCTTTCACAAAAATATTCTGATGGTCTTACTGAAGATGAATTAGGAATTTCGGAGTTCTCGGCCACCTGCTGAAAAAAAACAACATTTATAATCTAAACATTGCTGGAAACTCTTAGATCTCTGCTTCTGAAGACAACAAATGAAATCTTTGAAACAAAAATTAACCATTACCTCGGGTGGTGAGATTTAGCTTACGCCTGTCGAAACGGAAGCTACGTAACATCATCTAATAAAATTTGAAGCAAGATCTCTGAGGTAGCTCAGATCCAATCAAAAGCAAGAAACAGTGTTAACTTCTTCCACCGAAGCTTCACATACATATAAAAAGTTTACATACAAGAACTTGATTTTGATCGTATAATCTGTATGTTAGCTATATGCTATAGTAGTTCGATGCGACAAATGAGCAAGTTTTTAGAAAAATTGGGATCTATGACATGGCACTTTTGAGATCAATATCTCAAAAACTAGTCCGCGTATATACAGATGGACTGACACACAGGCGGTGTTCCGCAAGGGTCAGTTCTCGACTCTGTACTCTGAAACGTAATGTGCAATGGTATTTTGAAAGTCGCGATGCCGAATGAGGTAAAGATAGTAGTACATGCGGACGGCGTTACGGTCGTAGTTGTAGCGAAAACCCTTGACGAAGCGAAGAACAAGTGTAATGAAAGCATTAACAATATTAAAATACAGCTCGAGAAGTGGTATTAATGAGTAGTCACACGAGAGTTGAAACAATTGAAATATGTATTGACGGGCATACCATAAACTCAAGCTCATATCTCAAATATCTGAGAGTAATCCTGGATCACAGACTTTCATTCAAGCGGCACCTTATAGCCACACACATCAAAGCGGCGAGCTCTGTGTCGGCAATTGCTAGAACAATGCCAAATACGCGGAACCCCAGACAACTAGTGAGAAAGCTGCTGAAAAGTGTCAGTAGTTTGTATTCGGTAGAAAGACTAGCGTCATTAGGAACCTGCTGGGCATTCAGAAAAATATCTGATGATCCAATCAATGTTATATCGAGAAGACTCTCCATAGACATAGCAACAGAGCGTTGCTCATTAGCCCAAGATATGAGGGCTAACAAAACATACAGCCAATATACAAAGGAACTGGCAAAAGTTGATGAAAAGTGGCTCTGGCAATGGCAGGAAAGATGGAGTACCTTAATGAAGATAAGGTGGTGGTTTCTCGGTATCATGGTGATGTGAACTACCAACTTACGAAATTTTTGTATGGCCACTGCTGCTTCAGAAGCTATCTGTATAAACTCAAGCGTGTTAAATCTCCTTTCTGCATGTACTGCGAAAATTGTATTGACACGGCAGATCATGTTGGTGCAGTGTGTCCGTTTCCAAGACGAAAGGCAAATACTTTCCGATAATCTAGCAAAACCCCTAACCATACGTTTAAGAGACGTTGTAAGTTTTATGCTATGTGATATTGTATGTGAAATAATAGCGTGTATTATGCAATGGGTACGAGAAGACGAAATCGCTTTAAAACCGTGAGTGCAGTCCAAATCAATCTTCAGTATCTAGGAATAGAAAAGCTCATGATGGAGGAAGAGTACTCAATGTCTTATTTTCGAAAATAAAGATGAACGGAAGCTTCAGATTCCAGTTAGGTCAATAGCTAGTACTAGATCCCACTGATATAGCTGTCAGAGAATGAGTAGAAAAGAAAGAAATACACAAACTCAGCTTGTTAATCCGATAACTGAATTTGATCCGAAAACTTTTTTATTATGATATTTTTACTGAAAACTTTAGAATGCGCTGTAAAAGTAATAAGAAGGTCACAGACTACTGACACTCGATTTCTTTTATCTTATCTAGCCTTAAATAATATTCAAAATGTCTATGCTCTCAATAAAGATTTTAAATTCTGCCACAAGCTCCTATCACAGCCTGCAATTGCGGCAATCTCCGGCATCGCAGTCGCAGCGCAGTGCGTTCGTACGTGCGTGTCGCTATCACCGACTCGTGTAGTCCTTCGGCAGCATAAATTTGCGACAGCAACAGCAATGTCAATGGCCAAATGATGTTGTAGCAATTGCAACAACAACAACAACTACTAGTACTCCTCAAGCAGAGGGTATCACTTTATAGCACTTGTCACCGTTAGTTTCTGCGCTGTTTATTGTAACTACCAACCGGTTGTTGTTGTTGTTGTTGTTGCTGTTGTCACTTTAGCAACCAATCTCCGTTGTGTTTCAAGTCATTGCTTACACTTTGTTATTGATAATCGTCTGCAGCAATCACTTGGCAGCATTGTGCAACATGCAACCGGCCACACACACACACACACACACATGCGTAAACACACAGCCAAGCGCCTGCCGCTTTATAACTGATAGGCAAAGCGGTCTGACAGCAAAAACGTGCGCCGACTTTATCTTGGAAAATTTCGTTGAAAAGCAACAGGAGGATGTGTCAGCGATAGTTGCTCGCACAAAACATGTCGGAGTAATGAACTTCACAGCAACAACAACGACAATAGCAGAAACAACACGCTTACCACTATTTACATAGCTTTAAGTGTAATGCGCGTGGCGAGCGTGTGTGGCGTGGCAACCACAAGCACGACACAAGCATAACTTGGGAGGCAGGAAAATGCCGATCGTCCGAGATGGGTTTATTGAAGTCAAGGCAAGTACCCTCACACATACGCACACCCATAAGTGTATGTGGAGCTATGCACTTCTTGACGACAGCAACCATGCCCGCTGACATAGACACGTGTGTGGCGTGGCAGGCAGGATGTTGCAGTGACACACTGCCGCAGGACAAAGTTCTAGACTCGGACAGTCCGACTGAGGCAGCCGCCGACCACCGCGCCCATGATGAGTGGACGAGTTTTGTTTGCCGGAAACAGCCGAAGAATTAAAAGCTGAAAGTCAATGAACAATAAGTATTAGCGAGTAAATGGGAATGTCAGTTAAAGAGTGCTGATATGGATGCTTCAACTGTGTCTTTGTTTTGACTACAAAGTTGGAAGTGTTTGGAAAATATTATGTGAAGTGTGAAGTATTCGAAATACTTTAAGAAAGACAGCAGTTAGTTTGGTATTTTAAGTACGCCAACACTTTATAAATTTAGTTTTGAACGACACGACCTTTGGTTACAACCCTACATACAAATAACGATGTTTCAAATTCTGAATAAAAAATGCGACCTTAATTCCTCTTCTTCTTCTTCTTTACTGGCGTTAACAGCGCTTACACGGTTGTAGCCGATGATAGCGATGTGGTGCCAATTGGAGATTCCAAGCGAAGCCATGTCCTTCTCCACCTAGTATTTCTAACGTAGTAGTCTTCCTCCTCCTTTGCTTCCCCTGGCAGCTTCCCCGGACGACACGACCTAGCCAGCGTAGCCGTTGTCTTCTAATTCGCTGAACTATGTCAATGTCATCGAATATCTCACACAGCTCATCATTCCATAGAATGAAGTCTCTTCCGAGGAAGGGATGGTTCGCCTTCATACTTTACCTAGACTTAAAATGCAGCTTGAGCCATATGCAAAACAATCTTTTCTGGGCTCTCCCCAGAGAGTGGCAATCAGAGACCTTTCCTCACTTGCGTGATCTTCTACACATGACTCCATCAATCAAAATATTGCGTAACAACATAAGGATGTACCAAGAAATTAGCAATACTTCTCCGTCTACTTAAAGTTGGTATGCCTTATTGAGTTGTCATTTGTTTCTGAGTGCATTTAAGGCGTTGGGGACCCGAGTAATAAGAGCTGGGAGCATGAATAAACTGTGAAACGGATCCCTTTCATATCAATAAAACTTTTAGAAAGAATTAACCAAATCAGAATATTCCAGAAATAAATTTAAAACATTCCTGTTCGAACGACAGTGGAGTCTACGTAAGCGGTACGAACCGGAACTTACCTATAGCTTGCCAGCGATCTTCAAACTTATTTGGGGAATGCTTTTGGCACATTTTCCTATTTAGCTACTCAAAGAGTTAATTTCAAGTTATGGGTTCCTCATGTTCTTAAGGAATGAAATTTGCTTCGTCGCATTAACGACTGTGACTTGCTTATCAAAAATCAAAAACGTGATAACTTTTTGAAGCGCATGGCTACTGGCGACGAAAAGTGAATTATTTACAAAAATGTAAATCGCGAGAGATCATAGTTTAAGAAGCATGAAACAGCTCTATACTAACTATATCAGTATGTTGTCTGCTTGGTGGGATCATTTATTTTGAGGTTTTGTCTGACAATGCCACGATTAATTCTGAAGTGTTCTCTGATCAGCTGCTGGACAAATTGAGTGATGCACTCGAACAGAAGTAATCGGAATTAAGTAATAGAACCAGAATAATACAAGTTTGATGCCTAACCAAAAGCTTTTGTAGCTTGAATGGCATGTGTTGCCACACCCAGCATATTCTCCAGACCTTACACCTTCAGTTTGTTAATTGTTTCGGTCCCAGCAAAACTTTTATGGATGGAAAACGTTCAACTCAATTTAAGATATCAAAAACCACTTGATTCAGTTTTTTTGTCTGCAAGGTTCAAACATTTTATAAGCATGGAGTCAGTCTCCTTCCCGAAAGATGGCAAAAAAATAAACTAACGACAGCAATAAATTTTTATTTTGTTTAAAAAAATTTTATTTTGGCTAAAAGTTAACTTAACTCCTTTCAGAAGTATCAGTGCAGGTTTTTATCGACGGTATTTCATCCGGTTGATATAATTGCTTTGAGTTTCTGCATAATTGTACCTGGAAAACGTGCTTACTAAATTCTGTATTAACCGAAAGCTAAACTGATTTGACCGCTCATTCCAGTTTGTCGAAAATAGAAAGAGTTAATAGTGAATTAATGCTTTGAAGGGATCAGTTTCAATCCTTTAATAACGGTTATATCGGTATATCTGATAATCTATGCATACTTATTTATACAAAATCCTCTAATAGAGACTCTCAAACAATAACAGTACATATGATTTTAAGATATCCGAAACATTCAAGTTAACATTTTAAACTTTCACAGTTAGCGGGTAACAGAGCACTGACAAGCTCAACGACTGCTGACATTATACTTTGTGTCCGTTTCCGTTTATTTAATGCACAACAACCTGTTGTATTGGCATATTAAATTTCATATCAAACACACATATTAAATTTCATATCAAACACACATACAAACGTTGAAAGCCCTGCGTGTAATTTTTCGGATTCATGGGACCATCTAGGAAAATCCAGACAAATGATACCGCTATTTAAATTAATTCTACTAAAAGTGAAGTTTTTCTTTTACTACTTAATATTATTAAATATTAATAATTCCGTAGCATTTACGATGGCCTAGGTCAATCCCTGTAATAAATGATGTCCCTAACTTCGTGAAGAGCTAATTCTAATACAAGGTATAATAAAACATATATCCTGCTTCTGAAACCAATTCCATTAAAATATATTATTTTCCAGCACAAATTTTTCACAAAAATTTTCTCACAGCGTTGCCACTATATGTATTTTATTATATATGCAAATAAATGTACGAGCTTTGGAAGGCGCGCACTTAAAATCTCAGTCACATAATGCTTGTTTTTTTTTTTCCCACCCTTAACACCTTTGCATCAGTTACAAATGTGCATATACTTGTACGTATATACATATGTATGTATGTATTTGCGTATTTTAAAAGTATCAGAGTGCTTTATGTCGCACGGAAGTATGCCGATGCGAGTTGTCAATTATGTCGCTTTTAATGTTGATTGCCACTGCTCGTCCGTGTGCATATCACTTCCAATCGCCGGGATGCATAATAATAACCGTTATGGTGCCATATTTCACTGCATTATATGTATTAATATTGAATACTTGTGTATACCGTTATTGATTATGTGTAATTTCGTGCTTCAATTTTCAATGCGCTGGCAGCACTTAATTGACCTTATCGATAAGTTTAATTGAAGGTAACTCTGTGAAATCGCTTAAAATGGTTGGAAAACTATTTGTTAGGAATTTAAAAATTACAAAAAGTGTTTTGAAATTTTATATATGTATTTAAAAATATTTTTTTTTGATAAAAAATGTTTATAAAAAAATTTATATACCAAAAGTTTTGAGATTAAAACATTTAATTAGATTTTAATTTTTTCATTAACTCCAAATCTATTTAATAATTGAAAAGAATAAATTAAAATTTACTAAAAATAAATATTTTTAATTAATAACATTAAGTGCTAAAATAATTAACTCCATAGCAATTATTTAATTATTATAATTAATTAAAAAATAATTATTTAATAAAATTTTAATTAATTCATTTTTAAACAATTATTAATTTTTTTTATAAAATTATCTTATACTCGTTTTCCTTATGGAAGTTAAGCAACTAAGTTATTAAATTTTAATTAATTTTCATAATTAATTATATTTTTTAATTATCTATTAATTATATATAATTATAAAAAATAGTAATAATAACACAAATTTATAATTATTAAAAATAATTACAAAAATAATTATTTTAATTAATTAATTTTTAACACTTAATAATTTTTTTATGAAATTATCTCAATTATTTACTAAGTTATTAAATTTTATTTAATTTTCATAACAACCAAAAATTAATTACTATTAGGAAATCATTAATAATAATAAATTTTTAGTTGAATTGAATTTTCAATTGATTAATTTTTAAACAATTATAAATTTTTTTTCCAAATTATCTTCTTAGTTACTAAATTAATTAATTAACATATCAAATTTTAATTAATTTTTAGAAAATATAATATATTTAATTTTAGAAAATACTTAATAATAATAAATTTTTAATTAATTAATTAATTTCAGTTTTATTCATCTATAGTCAGTAAAAATTATTTTAATTTCCAAATTTTTGTTATTTATAAAATATTTTTTTTAATAATAGATAATTGGGAATAAAAATAATTTTCCTTCTCAGATGTTTTCCCACTTACAAAGCGCTTGTAAAATTTTTCTTGCAACACGTTCTACACTCCAACAACGCACACAACCCTTCGCATGCATTCCAACATCACTCGAAATAATTCCGTAGACACACTCGTGCATTTCAAAGGCATTTCAACACTTTCTGCAACGCATCTGTCATCGCGCTTTGATGAATCGCTGCATGATAACAACGCGAAACACACATTAATTGGAAATTTTTACATACAAAGCAATGCAAAGTCGATTTAATTTCAGAGAATTTCAAAAATTAATTTCATAAATTTTGCAATTCCCAAATTGTTGTTGCATTGTAGCGGCGCAGCTGACGTGCCGCTGTTCTGCTGGCGAATTCATTCAGCAGGAAGACAACAATGCAATCGTGTGCATGAGACCACCTCATCTACCTACAAATACAAACGGGTGCACAGTGTTGTAGCAATTGAAAAATTGCCAAGAAAATGTTTAGTGAGTCATTTGAAAAATCTTGTCTAATTACTGTAAACGAAAAATAGCAAAACAAGACAATCGCAACAGGGGAATAGGATATAGGCGCCCTTTATACAATAATTACTGTACAATTTACTGGCACGGGATTTTAGAAAATGTTTGCGGATGAGCATTGCGAAGGTGTTAGCTTTTTAGCACCTATGCGCCTAATTAAAATTATTATAATACTTGAAGGTATTGAAGCAAAATGTTAAAAAAAATTTCGAAAATTATAGTTAAACAAAACAGTATATTTTTGCAAGCTTTTTGCGATGCTTTGTGAGTAAATTGAGGAGTCAGTAGAGTACTGTTGTATTTTCCAGATAATAAACTATAGTATTTGTAAAGATACCTCAATTTAATTAAAACACTTGATTAATTAAGGGAATAACTTATTCAAAAAATAGCTAATTGTTTACCCATTTCAGTGAAACACACCTTAATTAAATTTTTTCGGTTAATCCCAGCAAGATCTTTTCTGCTGTCTTCGATACGACACTTTCCTGCTCGTTATGCAACAAATCAGCTATATTTTCGCGTTCACTATAAGATCCTAATGATCCTAATATCTGATCAAATTTGGATGGGTGGATTGCTGCAACAAATTTTTATGTTTGGTCTCCATATTTCAATTGTGTTTAGCGACTGTTTGTTTACATGGCGAATAGTTTATCTTGCTATATTTATAATGGTAAGAACAAGTTTGCTTGAAATTTTATGTTTCAAATGAAATCACAACTATGGAATCTTTGTGAATATTGCAGAATTTTTTGGAAGTTCTACTTTAACATAAACAGAAGTATTTGAGTGTCACATACATTCATTGAGGAGCAATGTGGATTACAACGAAAGAATTAAAGAAGCAGTGCCTGAAAGTCACCGCGTTGGCCTTCGAGAACTAACAGTGGATCTCAACATCTCTTATGCGGCGATTGAACACATTGTGATTAGGAATAGTTTTTATGCTAGACTCGTACCAGAATAACTGAAAGGTCGCAAAACAGTTGCTTAGCAATATAGCAGGAGCTTTACATTCATCCTACGCATCATTATTAGTATGAGACATTGGTTTATGGATATGACTTTTAGACTGTCCAAACATCGTGCGAAAGTCGTTTTGAAATAGAGCCAAAATTGGAAAAATTACAATTCCCTGATGGCACTGAAAATCATCCCTGCCGAGGAAGTGTGTATAGAAAAATGGATTAAGAATTGGCATGAATATTTAGGGTCAGGCGATAAAAGAGATTTTATAATACATACGTAGTTTGTAGGTTTTTTTTTTGTCAGTCCGGGTCAGGTTTGGTCGGAAGTACATACATATTGGCATTAAAATACTCTACCTCTATTTGCCTTTTTGTCCGACTATTTGGCTCACATCAGTTGTTTATTAAATTTGGCGCTCTACAATGCGATTCAAAGGCAAGTTTTATTGAATTCCGAATAAAATACATGAATCGAATCAACTGTCTCAAAAGAGTTGTCGTTTTTTTTCTTTGATAAAAGTCAGTTGGGATCTTTCAGTGTTACAATAGTTGATAAATGTTAACTTCACCACCAGAAACCGTCAATTAAATTTACAGTCTGTCAAGTAAGAGCGTGGTCAACTTTACCGACAGTTAATGAAAGATTTCGAGCCGATAGAGGGAAGCTTTGTCCTTGATGCATTGTCAACAAGGGTTCAGTTGTCATTGATCTTTTGAAAGAGAATCACGTTAAACGCCATGAGTGCTAAGTACGCGTGGCGCTACGAAGCTGTGTTCCTTTGCATCCACCCGAAGGGTCCCAAAATGTCGCAATCAGCGGCTGCTAAATATATGAGAAAGTCGAAGGCATTTGTACAGAAGTGGATACAGCGATATATGTATAGTATAGTGGCTAAAAATGTCGATGATTTACCAGAACGTGATGCGATAGGAAAAGTGAAGAAAAAAGATGAAAAAAAAATAGTGAATCTGTTTTCGCGGAATCTTGCTTTAACACTGCGGCAAGGACAAGCAAAATTAATAGCAAAAGGTTTAGATATATCCTACGAAACTATCCAATCCCTTCTTCATACGAGTACTCATGATCTGAAATGGCGCAACACAATGAAGAAGC
The DNA here is from genome assembly GCF_016617805.1 of Bactrocera tryoni. NCBI lineage: Eukaryota > Metazoa > Arthropoda > Insecta > Diptera > Tephritidae > Bactrocera > Bactrocera tryoni. The sequence goes on along the minus strand of NC_052503.1, from coordinate 13,117,271 downwards.
CTCTGTTGACTGAAAGGCTTGTGACAAAGCGACTCGCTTGGGCGCATGAGATTATTGATAAAGATTTTGAAAATGTCACTTTTACTGATGAATATTCTATATGGGCACGTTCTGTTCTCACGCGAGTCTGATCAACTTCCACCAATAGGCTTGTTCAGCGGACCGTAAAACATGGAATAACGGTGCATCTTTGGGGCTGCTTCTCAAAGCAGGGATTCGGCACTTTGTACCTCTTTACTGACAACGGTTGACAATGGTTGTCTCCGCGTGATATGCTTTTGGAAATCACAAATTATTTTTAACGTCAAGTTGATCTAAAAGTTTCGAAAGCCAACTCAAAACAAGTAAAGAATTTAAAGTTATCTTTGTTTGAGAAATACGCTCGAACAAACTATTATCTGCCGACAAACGGTTACTATAGAAATAAACTTGAATATTGATCGAAAGCGGCTTAGAACCCTGGACTTGCGTAGTAGGAGTCTGCCGTAATTGACAATAGGAGTATATACAGGCAACATCGGCGAGAAGAGTTATTAGTTATATTGATTTTTCTCTCATCTCTTTGGAAATGTCTTTGACTACTTCACTTGTAAATAAAATATTTAATTTTTTCCAATTCGAAGACGAGTTGGAAAAATTTCTTGAGTTCCATTTGCTTTGAGCATTATAGTCCAATGCTATAAAACTTGCATTCTCCTAACTAATATCGCAAATTGCTGCCCTAAATAGCACAATAAACGCTAATACTGATGCGAAGTAAGTGGACGTTAAAGCGCCTGCATTTATGCTGCAGCTGCCGCAAGTAGCTATTTATCGAAAAGCTGGAATATTTAACACTTTGCGCACATACATATACACACACATATGGCTGTATGCCATGGCCGTAACTCATCCTCTCTGGTATTTCTGCAAATACTAGTGGTTAGTTGGCTGGTTGCTGTTGCTACTGCTGTAGTTCGACAGCTGATGGCGGCTACTTGTTTCATATTTTTACTGCGCACATAAAACAGTTGGAAGTCATCGTCATCATCGCCAGCGCCATCGTTGTCGTCGTCATCCGCGTCGTGGTATCAAGTTATTACACGTTATTTTTCAATGCAAGCGCGACACATACACACACATATATGTACATGTGTGGGTGCATATAAATAAAGTTAAGGCATGTAGTGTTCCATTTGCTGCGGCCACCATATGCCTTGTTGCATGCTTCCTGCTCGGCTGCTTGCCACTAAAATTTTTCGTCGATGGCATGCTAAGGCGGTCTGACATTGGCATGCAACACCAAACTATTTCTTATCCTGTTGGCGGCGTACTGGTATGGTACTGGAGGCAGGGGAAATGCAATATTCCAGCAAAAAGCGTAAACAACAACAACGGCAATAATGCAGTGCACAGACTGGGTAAAAAGGACAAGCTGAGGGTGGAATAAATAAGAGAAATATGGCTTATAGATATATTTTGCATTTGTAAATGTGTGACCGTACTATATAAGTACATATGCATGTATAAGTACATGAATATATATGTATGTACATATGTACAAGTATGGAGAAGTATATATTTTCAGTTAAGCTGTCCTGTCTTGCCATTCCCGCCTTAGCTGCCACATAAATATCTATATCCATATGTTCCCTGCCAGCTGCTGTCTGTCTTGGCGGCTTCTTAGCTTAGTCATCAGCATTGACTTCCACGCCGACACTCACATGTGCTTATGGCTGCATTGCGTTTCTTTCCTTGAATTTTCCCCAAGTTCTTTGCAGCGCTCGTATTTTCTTGGCAATTGTAATTTACGTTAAATCGATGCGTTGTGAAACCATAGAAATGTTTATCGTTTAATTTAAAACATAAACATTGTAGTGCCATGAATATCTTAACATATGCACTGGCGCAAGACAAAAGTTAATGCAGCGGGTCAGAGAGTGCTCAATCTGAAAGCGAATGGGAGATAGCACTTAAAGTGTTTCAGCGCGGAAAGAATTAAGAATTTAGTGAAATCAAAATAAAAGAGAAATTAAACTTAAGTTTAATTTTAAATTTGAGTTATCTATTTTTCTTATTATCAGATAGAAAAATTTATATCTGCTTCAACTACTTGAAAAAATATTTTTGTTAATTAGGTTTTGTAGGAAATTGAATGCTCTAAAATATGGTCTCTTATGATTTTTCATTAAACCCAACCGTTTAAAAGATATTAACGGTTGAGGGTGACCTATTTTTGGAAAAATTCTTTTTTCTTATTAATTTTATAACTCAATGAAAAAAAATTATTATGAATGATGAAACACATAGTTTTGTAGGAAATTTACTGCTCTATAAAAATGGTCTACTATGATATTTCGATTAAGTTAAGCGTTTACGAGATATTCATCGTCAAACATCAATGCATATTAAGGTGGATCAAAAAAAAAATTTTTTTTTTTTCGTTTGGTACTCTGAAAAATAGGTTCCTAGACACCTCTTAAGAAAGCCTATAAGTTTCATCATTCATAATAATTTTTTTTCATTGAGTTATAAAATTCATAAGAAATAAAGAATTTTCCCAAAAATAATCAAATTTCAACCGTTAATATCTTTTAAACGGTTGGGTTTACGAAAAAATCATATGAGACCATATTTTAGAGCATTCAATTTCCTACAAAACCTAATTAACAAGATAATTTTTCAAGTAGTTGGAAGCGAGATATAAATTTTTCTATCTGATAATAAGAAAAAATAGAAAACCGTTAGGCGGAGGACCTTCCCGTTACAATTTAAAAGCTCATATTTGG